>NW_024427255.1:0-99473 GCF_000231095.2 Oryza brachyantha
TTTAATCTGGTTGACATTGTGTGAGTGGTGAAGTTGTTGATTGAATAAAAGTGTAGCAATCATGCTCGGTAGTTTCGCTCCTAAGTTGTGTTCGAGCATCAAGTGTAAACGAAGTGGGTACACGAGTTGTGTAGTTATCCGGATGTTCATGGTTTAATCTTGGTTGACTTTGTGTGAGGGTGAAGTTGTTGATTGAATACAACTGTACCAATCTTGCTCTGTAGTTTCGCTACCGAAGTTGTGTTCGTGCATGAATGTAAACCAAGTGGATTCACAATTTGTTTTGTAATCCTGATGTTCATGGTTGAATGTTCGTAGAGTTTTTATGAAGTGTGAAGTTGTTGAGGGAATCCAGGTGTACCATTCGTGCTCGGTACTTTCGCTACTAAGTTGTGTTCGAGCATCATGTCTAAACCAAGTGGGTACACGAGTTGCGTAGTTATCCGGATGTTCATGGTTTAATCTTGGTTGACTTGTGTGAGTGGTGAAGTTGTTGATTGAATACAAGTGTACCAATCTTGATCTGTAGTTTCGCTACCGAAGTTGTGTTCATGCATGAAGTGTAAACCAAGTGGATTCACAATTTGTTTTGTTATCCCGATGTTCATGGTTGAATGTTCGTAGAGTTTTTATGAAGTGTGAAGTTGTTGAGGGAATCTAGGTGTACCATTCGTGCTCGGTAGTTTCGCTCCTAAAGTTGTGTTCGAGCATCAAGTGTAAACGAAGTGGGTACACGAGTTGTGTAGTTATCCGGATGTTCATGGTTTAATCTTGGTTGACTTTGTGTGAGTGGTGAAGTTGTTGATTGAATACAACTGTACCAATCTTGCTCTGTAGTTTCGCTACCGAAGTTGTTTCGTGCATGAAGTGTAAACAAAGTGGATACACAATTTGTTTTGTTATCCCGATGTTCATGGTCGAATGATCGTAGAGTTTTTATGAAGTGTGAAGTTGTTGAGGGAATCTAGGTGTACCATTCGTGCTAGGTACTTTCGCTACTAAAGTTGTGTTCGAGCATCGAGTTTAAACGAAGTGGACACACGGGTTGTGTAGTTATCCGGATATTAATGGTTTAATCTTGGTTGACATTGTGTGAGTGGTGAAGTTGTTGATTGAATAAAAGTGTAGCAATCATGCTCGGTAGTTTCGCTCCTAAAGTTGTGTTCGAGCATCAAGTGTAAACGAAGTGGGTACACGAGTTGTGTAGTTATCCGGATGTTCATGGTTTAATCTTGGTTGACTTTGTGTGAGTGGTGAAGTTGTTGATTGAATACAACTGTACCAATCTTGCTCTGTAGTTTCGCTACCGAAGTTGTGTTCGTGCATGAAGTGTAAACCAAGTGGATTCATAATTTGTTTTGTAATCCTGATGTTCATGGTTGAATGTTCGTAGAGTTTTTATGAAGTGTGAAGTTGTTGAGGGAATCCAGGTGTACCATTCGTGCTCGGTACTTTCGCTACTAAAGTTGTGTTCGAGCATCATGTCTAAACCAAGTGGGTACACGAGTTGTGTAGTTATCCGGATGTTCATGGTTTAATCTTGGTTGACTTTGTGTGAGTGGTGAAGTTGTTGATTGAATACAAGTGTACCAATCTTGATCTGTAGTTTCGCTACCGAAGTTGTGTTCGTGCATGAAGTGTAAACCAAGTGGATTCACAATTTGTTTTGTTATCCCGATGTTCATGGTTGAATGTTCGTAGAGTTTTTATGAAGTGTGAAGTTGTTGAGGGAATCTAGGTGTACCATTCGTGCTCGGTAGTTTCGCTCCTAAAGTTGTGTTCGAGCATCAAGTGTAAACGAAGTGGGTACACGAGTTGTGTAGTTATCCGGATGTTCATGGTTTAATCTTGGTTGACTTTGTGTGAGTGGTGAAGTTGTTGATTGAATACAACTGTAGCAATCTTGCTCTGTAGTTTCGCTACCGAAGTTGTTTCGTGCATGAAGTGTAAACAAAGTGGATACACAATTTGTTTTGTTATCCCGATGTTCATGGTCGAATGATCGTAGAGTTTTTATGAAGTGTGAAGTTGTTGAGGGAATCTAGGTGTACCATTCGTGCTAGGTACTTTCGCTACTAAAGTTGTGTTCGAGCATCGAGTTTAAACGAAGTGGACACACGGGTTGTGTAGTTATCCGGATATTAATGGTTTAATCTTGGTTGACATTGTGTGAGTGGTGAAGTTGTTGATTGAATAAAAGTGTAGCAATCATGCTCGGTAGTTTCGCTCCTAAAGTTGTGTTCGAGCATCAAGTGTAAACGAAGTGGGTACACGAGTTGTGTAGTTATCCGGATGTTCATGGTTTAATCTTGGTTGACTTTGTGTGAGTGGTGAAGTTGTTGATTGAATACAACTGTACCAATCTTGCTCTGTAGTTTCGCTACCGAAGTTGTGTTCGTGCATGAAGTGTAAACCAAGTGGATTCATAATTTGTTTTGTAATCCTGATGTTCATGGTTGAATGTTCGTAGAGTTTTTATGAAGTGTGAAGTTGTTGAGGGAATCCAGGTGTACCATTCGTGCTCGGTACTTTCGCTACTAAAGTTGTGTTCGAGCATCATGTCTAAACCAAGTGGGTACACGAGTTGTGTAGTTATCCGGATGTTCATGGTTTAATCTTGGTTGACTTTGTGTGAGTGGTGAAGTTGTTGATTGAATACAAGTGTACCAATCTTGATCTGTAGTTTCGCTACCGAAGTTGTGTTCGTGCATGAAGTGTAAACCAAGTGGATTCACAATTTGTTTTGTTATCCCGATGTTCATGGTTGAATGTTCGTAGAGTTTTTATGAAGTGTGAAGTTGTTGAGGGAATCTAGGTGTACCATTCGTGCTCGGTAGTTTCGCTCCTAAAGTTGTGTTCGAGCATCAAGTGTAAACGAAGTGGGTACACGAGTTGTGTAGTTATCCGGATGTTCATGGTTTAATCTTGGTTGACTTTGTGTGAGTGGTGAAGTTGTTGATTGAATACAACTGTACCAATCTTGCTCTGTAGTTTCGCTACCGAAGTTGTGTTCGTGCATGAAGTGTAAACCAAGTGGATTCACAATTTGTTTTGTAATCCTGATGTTCATGGTTGAATGTTCGTAGAGTTTTTATGAAGTGTGAAGTTGTTGAGGGAATCCAGGTGTACCATTCGTGCTCGGTAGTTTCGCTACTAAAGTTGTGTTCGAGCATCATGTCTAAACCAAGTGGGTACACGAGTTGTGTAGTTATCCGGATGTTCATGGTTTAATCTTGGTTGACTTTGTGTGAGTGGTGAAGTTGTTGATTGAATACAAGTGTACCAATCTTGATTTGTAGTTTTGCTACCGAAGTTGTAATCGTGCATGAAGTGTAAACCAAGTGGATTCACAATTTGTTTTGTTATCCCGATGTTCATGGTTGAATGTTCATAGAGTTTTTATGAAGTGTGAAGTTGTTGAGGGAATCTAGGTGTACCATTCGTGCTCGGTAGTTTCGCTCCTAAAGTTGTGTTCGAGCATCAAGTGTAAACGAAGTGGGTACACGAGTTGTGTAGTTATCCGGATGTTCATGGTTTAATCTTGGTTGACTTTGTGTGAGTGGTGAAGTTGTTGATTGAATACAACTGTACCAATCTTGCTCTGTAGTTTCGCTACCGAAGTTGTGTTCGTGCATGAAGTGTAAACCAAGTGGATACACAATTTGTTTTGTTATCCCGATGTTCATGGTCGAATGATCGTAGAGTTTTTATGAAGTGTGAAGTTGTTGAGGGATTCTAGGTGTACCATTCGTGCTAGGTACTTTCGCTACTAAAGTTGTGTTCGAGCATCGAGTTTAAACGAAGTGGACACACGGGTTGTGTAGTTATCCGGATATTAATGGTTTAATTTTGGTTGACATTGTGTAAGTGGTGAAGTTGTTGATTGAATAAAAGTGTAGCAATCATGCTCGGTAGTTTCGGTACCGAAGTTGTGTTCGTGCATGAAGTGTAAACCAAGTGGATACACAATTTGTTTTGTTATCCCGATGTTCATGGTCGAATGTTCGAAGAGTTTTTATCAAGTGTGAAGTTGTTGAGGGAATCTAGGTGTACCATTCGGGCTCAGTACTTTCGCTACTAAAGTTGTGTTCGAGCATCAAGTTTAAACGAAGTGTACACACGGGTTGTGTAGTCATCCGGATATTCATGGTTTAATCTTGGTTGACTTTGTGTGAGTGGTGAAGTTGTTGATTGAATACAAGTCTACCAATCTTGCTCTGTAGTTTCGCTACCGAAGTTGTGTTCGTGCATGAAGTGTAAACCAAGTGGATTCACAATTTGTTTTGTTATCCCGATGTTCATGGTTGAATGTTCGTACAGTTTTTATGAAGTGTGAAGTTGTTGTGGGAATCCAGGGTACCATTCGTGCTCGGTAGTTTCGCTCCTAAAGTTGTGTTCGAGCATTAAGTGTAAACGAAGTGGGTACACGAGTTGTGTAGTTATCCGGATGTTCATGGTTTAATCTTGGTTGACTTTGTGGGAGTGGTGAAGTTGTTGATTGAATTCAAGTGTACCAATCTTGCTCTGTAGTTTCGCTACCGAAGTTGTGTTCGTGCATGAAGTGTAAACCAAGTGGATTCACAATTTGTTTTGTTATCCCGATGTTCATGGTTGAATGTTCGTAGAGTTTTTACGAAGTGTGAAGTTGTTGAGGGAATCTAGGTGTACCATTCGTTCTCGGTAGTTTCGCTCCTAAAGTTGTGTTCGAGCATCAAGTGTAAACGAAGTGGGTACACGAGTTGTGTAGTTATCCGGATGTTCATGGTTTAATCTTGGTTGACTTTGTGTGAGTGGTGAAGTTGTTGATTGAATACAACTGTACCAATCTTGCTCTGTAGTTTCGCTACCGAAGTTGTTTCGTGCATGAAGTGTAAACAAAGTGGATACACAATTTGTTTTGTTATCCCGATGTTCATGGTCGAATGATCGTAGAGTTTTTATGAAGTGTGAAGTTGTTGAGGGAATCTAGGTGTACCATTCGTGCTAGGTACTTTCGCTACTAAAGTTGTGTTCGAGCATCGAGTTTAAACGAAGTGGACACACGGGTTGTGTAGTTATCCGGATATTAATGGTTTAATCTTGGTTGACATTGTGTGAGTGGTGAAGTTGTTGATTGAATAAAAGTGTAGCAATCATGCTCGGTAGTTTCGCTCCTAAAGTTGTGTTCGAGCATCAAGTGTAAACGAAGTGGGTACAAGAGTTGTGTAGTTATCCGGATGTTCATGGTTTAATCTTGGTTGACTTTGTGGGAGTGGTGAATTTGTTGATTGAATTCAAGTGTACCAATCTTGCTCTGTAGTTTCGCTACCGAAGTTGTGTTCGTGCATGAAGTGTAAACCAAGTGGATTCACAATTTGTTTTGTTATCCCGATGTTCATGGTTGAATGTTCGTAGAGTTTTTATGAAGTGTGAAGTTGTTGTGGGAATCCAGGTGTACCATTCGTGCTCGGTAGTTTCGCTACTAAAGTTGTGTTCGAGCATCATGTCTAAACCAAGTGGGTACACGAGTTGTGTAGTTATCCGGATGTTCATGGTTTAATCTTGGTTGACTTTGTGTGAGTGGTGAAGTTGTTGATTGAATACAAGTGTACCAATCTTGATCTGTAGTTTCGCTACCGAAGTTGTGTTCGTGCATGAAGTGTAAACCAAGTGGATACACAATTTGTTTTGTTATCCCGATGTTCATGGTCGAATGTTCGAAGAGTTTTTATCAAGTGTGAAGTTGTTGAGGGACTCTAGGTGTACCATTCGGGCTCAGTACTTTCGCTACTAAAGTTGTGTTCGAGCATCAAGTTTAAACGAAGTGTACACACGGGTTGTGTAGTCATCCGGATATTCATGGTTTAATCTTGGTTGACTTTGTGTGAGTGGTGAAGTTGTTGATTGAATACAAGTCTACCAATCTTGCTCTGTAGTTTCGCTACCGAAGTTGTGTTCGTGCATGAAGTGTAAACCAAGTGGATTCACAATTTGTTTTGTAATCCTGATGTTCATGGTTGAATGTTCGTAGAGTTTTTATGAAGTGTGAAGTTGTTGAGGGAATCCAGGTGTACCATTCGTGCTCGGTACTTTCGCTACTAAAGTTGTGTTCGAGCATCATGTCTAAACCAAGTGGGTACACGAGTTGCGTAGTTATCCGGATGTTCATGGTTTAATCTTGGTTGACTTTGTGTGAGTGGTGAAGTTGTTGATTGAATACAAGTGTACCAATCTTGATCTGTAGTTTCGCTACCGAAGTTGTGTTCGTGCATGAAGTGTAAACCAAGTGGATACACAATTTGTTTTGTAATCCCGATGTTCATGGTTGAAAGTTCGTAGAGTTTTTATGAAGTGTGAAGTTGTTGAGGGAATCTAGGTGTACCATTCGTGCTCGGTACTTTCGCTACTAAAGTTGTGTCCGAGCATCATGTCTAAACCAAGTGGGTACACGAGTTGTGTATTTATCCGGATGTTCATGGTTTAATCTTGGTTGACTTTGTGTGAGTGGTGAAGTTGTTGATTGAATACAAGTGTACCAATCTTGATCTATAGTTTCGCTACCGAAGTTGTGTTCGTGCATGAAGTGTAAACCAAGTGGATACACAATTTGTTTTGTTATCCCGATGTTCATGGTCGAATGTTCGAAGAGTTTTTATCAAGTGTGAAGTTGTTGAGGGACTCTAGGTGTACCATTCGGGCTCAGTACTTTCGCTACTAAAGTTGTGTTCGAGCATCAAGTTTAAACGAAGTGTACACACGGGTTGTGTAGTCATCCGGATATTCATGGTTTAATCTTGGTTGACTTTGTGTGAGTGGTGAAGTTGTTGATTGAATACAAGTCTACCAATCTTGCTCTGTAGTTTCGCTACCGAAGTTGTGTTCGTGCATGAAGTGTAAACCAAGTAGATTCACAATTTGTTTTGTAATCCTGATGTTCATGGTTGAATGTTCGTAGAGTTTTTATGAAGTGTGAAGTTGTTGAGGGAATCCAGGTGTACCATTCGTGCTCGGTACTTTCGCTACTAAAGTTGTGTTCGAGCATCATGTCTAAACCAAGTGGGTACACGAGTTGCGTAGTTATCCGGATGTTCATGGTTTAATCTTGGTTGACTTTGTGTGAGTGGTGAAGTTGTTGATTGAATACAAGTGTACCAATCTTGATCTGTAGTTTCGCTACCGAAGTTGTGTTCGTGCATGACGTGTAAACCAAGTGGATACACAATTTGTTTTGTAATCCCGATGTTCATGGTTGAAAGTTCGTAGAGTTTTTATGAAGTGTGAAGTTGTTGAGGGAATCTAGGTGTACCATTCGTGCTCGGTACTTTCGCTACTAAAGTTGTGTCCGAGCATCATGTCTAAACCAAGTGGGTACACGAGTTGTGTATTTATCCGGATGTTCATGGTTTAATCTTGGTTGACTTTGTGTGAGTGGTGAAGTTGTTGATTGAATACAAGTGTACCAATCTTGATCTATAGTTTCGCTACCGAAGTTGTGTTCGTGCATGAAGTGTAAACCAAGTGGATACACAATTTGTTTTGTTATCCCGATGTTCATGGTCGAATGTTCGAAGAGTTTTTATCAAGTGTGAAGTTGTTGAGGGACTCTAGGTGTACCATTCGGGCTCAGTACTTTCGCTACTAAAGTTGTGTTCGAGCATCAAGTTTAAACGAAGTGTACACACGGGTTGTGTAGTCATCCGGATATTCATGGTTTAATCTTGGTTGACTTTGTGTGAGTGGTGAGGTTGTTGATTGAATACAAGTCTACCAATCTTGCTCTGTAGTTTCGCTACCGAAGTTGTGTTCGTGCATGAAGTGTAAACCAAGTGGATTCACAATTTGTTTTGTAATCCTGATGTTCATGGTTGAATGTTCGTAGAGTTTTTATGAAGTGTGAAGTTGTTGAGGGAATCCAGGTGTACCATTCGTGCTCGGTACTTTCGCTACTAAAGTTGTGTTCGAGCATCATGTCTAAACCAAGTGGGTACACGAGTTGCGTAGTTATCCGGATGTTCATGGTTTAATCTTGGTTGACTTTGTGTGAGTGGTGAAGTTGTTGATTGAATACAAGTGTACCAATCTTGATCTGTAGTTTCGCTACCGAAGTTGTGTTCGTGCATGAAGTGTAAACCAAGTGGATTCACAATTTGTTTTGTTATCCCGATGTTCATGGTTGAATGTTCGTAGAGTTTTTATGAAGTGTGAAGTTCTTGAGGGAATCCAGGTGTACCATTCGTGCTCGGTAGTTTCGCTCCTAAAGTTGTGTTCGAGCATCAAGTGTAAACGAAGTGGGTACACGAGTTGTGTAGTTATCCGGATGTTCATGGTTTCATCTTGGTTGACTTTGTCTGAGTGGTGAAGTTGTTGATTGAATACAACTGTACCAATCTTGCTCTGTAGTTTCGCAACCGAAGTTGTGTTCGTGCATGAAGTGTAAACCAAGTGGATTCACAATTTGTTTTGTAATCCCGGTGTTCATGGTTGAATGTTCATAGAGTTTTTATGAAGTGTGAAGTTGTTGAGGGAATCTAGGTGTACCATTCGTGCTCGGTAGTTTCGCTCCTAAAGTTGTGTTCGAGCATCAAGTGTAAACGAAGTGGGTACACGAGTTGTGTAGTTATCCGGATGTTCATGGTTTAATCTTGGTTGACTTTGTGTGAGTGGTGAAGTTGTTGATTGAATACAACTGTACCAATCTTGCTCTGTAGTTTCGCTACCGAAGTTGTTTCGTGCATGAAGTGTAAACAAAGTGGATACACAATTTGTTTTGTTATCCCGATGTTCATGGTCGAATGATCGTAGAGTTTTTATGAAGTGTGAAGTTGTTGAGGGAATCTAGGTGTACCATTCGTGCTAGGTACTTTCGCTACTAAAGTTGTGTTCGAGCATCGAGTTTAAACGAAGTGGACACACGGGTTGTGTAGTTATCCGGATATTAATGGTTTAATCTTGGTTGACATTGTGTGAGTGGTGAAGTTGTTGATTGAATAAAAGTGTAGCAATCATGCTCGGTAGTTTCGCTCCTAAAGTTGTGTTCGAGCATCAAGTGTAAACGAAGTGGGTACACGAGTTGTGTAGTTATCCGGATGTTCATGGTTTAATCTTGGTTGACTTTGTGTGAGTGGTGAAGTTGTTGATTGAATACAACTGTACCAATCTTGTTCTGTAGTTTCGCTACCGAAGTTGTGTTCGTGCATGAAGTGTAAACCAAGTGGATTCACAATTTGTTTTGTAATCCTGATGTTCATGGTTGAATGTTCGTAGAGTTTTTATGAAGTGTGAAGTTGTTGAGGGAATCCAGGTGTACCATTCGTGCTCGGTACTTTCGCTACTAAAGTTGTGTTCGAGCATCATGTCTAAACCAAGTGGGTACACGAGTTGTGTAGTTATCCGGATGTTCATGGTTTAATCTTGGTTGACTTTGTGTGAGTGGTGAAGTTGTTGATTGAATGCAAGTGTACCAATCTTGATCTGTAGTTTCGCTACCGAAGTTGTGTTCGTGCATGAAGTGTAAACCAAGTGGATTCACAATTTGTTTTGTTATCCCGATGTTCATGGTTGAATGTTCGTAGAGTTTTTATGAAGTGTGAAGTTGTTGAGGGAATCTAGGTGTACCATTCGTGCTCGGTAGTTTCGCTCCTAAAGTTGTGTTCGAGCATCAAGTGTAAACGAAGTGGGTACACGAGTTGTGTAGTTATCCGGATGTTCATGGTTTAATCTTGGTTGACTTTGTGTGAGTGGTGAAGTTGTTGATTGAATACAACTGTACCAATCTTGCTCTGTAGTTTCGCTACCGAAGTTGTTTCGTGCATGAAGTGTAAACAAAGTGGATACACAATTTGTTTTGTTATCCCGATGTTCATGGTCGAATGATCGTAGAGTTTTTATGAAGTGTGAAGTTGTTGAGGGAATCTAGGTGTACCATTCGTGCTAGGTACTTTCGCTACTAAAGTTGTGTTCGAGCATCGAGTTTAAACGAAGTGGACACACGGGTTGTGTAGTTATCCGGATATTAATGGTTTAATCTTGGTTGACATTGTGTGAGTGGTGAAGTTGTTGATTGAATAAAAGTGTAGCAATCATGCTCGGTAGTTTCGCTCCTAAAGTTGTGTTCGAGCATCAAGTGTAAACGAAGTGGGTACACGAGTTGTGTAGTTATCCGGATGTTCATGGTTTAATCTTGGTTGACTTTGTGTGAGTGGTGAAGTTGTTGATTGAATACAACTGTACCAATCTTGCTCTGTAGTTTCGCTACCGAAGTTGTGTTCGTGCATGAAGTGTAAACCAAGTGGATTCACAATTTGTTTTGTAATCCTGATGTTCATGGTTGAATGTTCGTAGAGTTTTTATGAAGTGTGAAGTTGTTGAGGGAATCCAGGTGTACCATTCGTGCTCGGTACTTTCGCTACTAAAGTTGTGTTCGAGCATCATGTCTAAACCAAGTGGGTACACGAGTTGTGTAGTTATCCGGATGTTCATGGTTTAATCTTGGTTGACTTTGTGTGAGTGGTGAAGTTGTTGATTGAATGCAAGTGTACCAATCTTGATCTGTAGTTTCGCTACCGAAGTTGTGTTCGTGCATGAAGTGTAAACCAAGTGGATTCACAATTTGTTTTGTTATCCCGATTTTCATGGTTGAATGTTCGTAGAGTTTTTATGAAGTGTGAAGTTGTTGAGGGAATCTAGGTGTACCATTCGTGCTCGGTAGTTTCGCTCCTAAATTTGTGTTCGAGCATCAAGTGTAAACGAAGTGGGTACACGAGTTGTGTAGTTATCCGGATGTTCATGGTTTAATCTTGGTTGACTTTGTGTGAGTGGTGAAGTTGTTGATTGAATACAACTGTACCAATCTTGCTCTATAGTTTCGCTACCGAAGTTGTTTCGTGCATGAAGTGTAAACCAAGTGGATACCCAATTTGTTTTGTTATCCCGATGTTCATGGTCGAATGATCGTAGAGTTTTTATGAAGTGTGAAGTTGTTGAGGGAATCTAGGTGTACCATTCGTGCTAGGTACTTTCGCTACTAAAGTTGTGTTCGAGCATCGAGTTTAAACGAAGTGGACACACGGGTTGTCTAGTTATCCGGATATTAATGGTTTAATTTTGGTTGACAATGTGTGAGTGGTGAAGTTGTTGATTGAATAAAAGTGTAGCAATCATGCTCGGTAGTTTCGGTACCGAAGTTGTGTTCGTGCATGAAGTGTAAACCAAGTGGATACACAATTTGTTTTGTTATCCCGATGTTCATGGTCGAATGTTCGAAGAGTTTTTATCAAGTGTGAAGTTGTTGAGGGAATCTAGGTGTACCATTCGGGCTCAGTACTTTCGCTACTAAAGTTGTGTTCGAGCATCAAGTTTAAACGAAGTGTACACACGGGTTGTGTAGTCATCCGGATATTCATGGTTTAATCTTGGTTGACATTGTGTGAGTGGTGAAGTTGTTGATTGAATACAAGTCTACCAATCTTGCTCTGTAGTTTCGCTACCGAAGTTGTGTTCGTGCATGAAGTGTAAACCAAGTGGATTCACAATTTGTTTTGTTATCCCGATGTTCATGGTTGAATGTTCGTAGAGTTTTTATGAAGTGTGAAGTTGTTGAGGGAATCTAGGTGTACCATTCGTGCTCGGTAGTTTCGCTCCTAAAGTTGTGTTCGAGCATCAAGTGTAAACGAAGTGGGTACACGAGTTGTGTAGTTATCCGGATGTTCATGGTTTAATCTTGGTTGACTTTGTGTGAGTGGTGAAGTTGTTGATTGAATACAACTGTACCAATCTTGCTCTGTAGTTTCGCTACCGAAGTTGTTTCGTGCATGAAGTGTAAACAAAGTGGATACACAATTTGTTTTGTTATCCCGATGTTCATGGTCGAATGATCGTAGAGTTTTTATGAAGTGTGAAGTTGTTGAGGGAATCTAGGTGTACCATTCGTGCTAGGTACTTTCGCTACTAAAGTTGTGTTCGAGCATCGAGTTTAAACGAAGTGGACACACGGGTTGTGTAGTTATCCAGATATTAATGGTTTAATCTTGGTTGACATTGTGTGAGTGGTGAAGTTGTTGATTGAATAAAAGTGTAGCAATCATGCTCGGTATTTTCGCTCCTAAAGTTGTGTTCGAGCATCAAGTGTAAACGAAGTGGGTACACGAGTTGTGTAGTTATCCGGATGTTCATGGTTTAATCTTGGTTGACTTTGTGTGAGTGGTGAAGTTGTTGATTGAATACAACTGTACCAATCTTGCTCTGTAGTTTCGCTACCGAAGTTGTGTTCGTGCATGAAGTGTAAACCAAGTGGATTCACAATTTGTTTTGTAATCCTGATGTTCATGGTTGAATGTTCGTAGAGTTTTTATGAAGTGTGAAGTTGTTGAGAGAATCCAGGTGTAGCATTCGTGCTCGGTACTTTCGCTACTAAAGTTGTGTTCGAGCATCTTGTCTAAACCAAGTGGGTACACGAGTTGTGTAGTTATCCGGATGTTCATGGTTTAATCTTGGTTGACTTTGTGTGAGTGGTAAAGTTGTTGATTGATACCAATCTTGATCTGTAGTTTCGCTACCGAAGTTGTGTTCGTGCATGAAGTGTAAACCAAGTGGATTCACAATTTGTTTTGTTATCCCGATGTTCATGGTTGAATGTTTGTAGAGTTTTTATGAAGTGTGAAGTTGTTGAGGGAATCTAGGTGTACCATTCGTGCTCGGTAGTTTCGCTCCTAAAGTTGTGTTCGAGCATCAAGTGTAAACGAAGTGGGTACACGAGTTGTGTAGTTATCCGGATGTTCATGGTTTAATCTTGGTTGACTTTGTGTGAGTGGTGAAGTTGTTGATTGAATACAACTGTACCAATCTTGCTCTATAGTTTCGCTACCGAAGTTGTTTCGTGCATGAAGTGTAAACCAAGTGGATACCCAATTTGTTTTGTTATCCCGATGTTCATGGTCGAATGATCGTAGAGTTTTTATGAAGTGTGAAGTTGTTGAGGGAATCTAGGTGTACCATTCGTGCTAGGTACTTTCGCTACTAAAGTTGTGTTCGAGCATCGAGTTTAAACGAAGTGGACACACGGGTTGTCTAGTTATCCGGATATTAATGGTTTAATTTTGGTTGACAATATGTGAGTGGTGAAGTTGTTGATTGAATAAAAGTGTAGCAATCATGCTCGGTAGTTTCGGTACCGAAGTTGTGTTCGTGCATGAAGTGTAAACCAAGTGGATACACAATTTGTTTTGTTATCCCGATGTTCATGGTCGAATGTTCGAAGAGTTTTTATCAAGTGTGAAGTTGTTGAGGGAATCTAGGTGTACCATTCGGGCTCAGTACTTTCGCTACTAAAGTTGTGTTCGAGCATCAAGTTTAAACGAAGTGTACACACGGGTTGTGTAGTCATCCGGATATTCATGGTTTAATCTTGGTTGACATTGTGTGAGTGGTGAAGTTGTTGATTGAATACAAGTCTACCAATCTTGCTCTGTAGTTTCGCTACCGAAGTTGTGTTCGTGCATGAAGTGTAAACCAAGTGGATTCACAATTTGTTTTGTTATCCCGATGTTCATGGTTGAATGTTCGTAGAGTTTTTATGAAGTGTGAAGTTGTTGAGGGAATCTAGGTGTACCATTCGTGCTCGGTAGTTTCGCTCCTAAAGTTGTGTTCGAGCATCAAGTGTAAACGAAGTGGGTACACGAGTTGTGTAGTTATCCGGATGTTCATGGTTTAATCTTGGTTGACTTTGTGTGAGTGGTGAAGTTGTTGATTGAATACAACTGTACCAATCTTGCTCTGTAGTTTCGCTACCGAAGTTGTTTCGTGCATGAAGTGTAAACAAAGTGGATACACAATTTGTTTTGTTATCCCGATGTTCATGGTCGAATGATCGTAGAGTTTTTATGAAGTGTGAAGTTGTTGAGGGAATCTAGGTGTACCATTCGTGCTAGGTACTTTCGCTACTAAAGTTGTGTTCGAGCATCGAGTTTAAACGAAGTGGACACACGGGTTGTGTAGTTATCCGGATATTAATGGTTTAATCTTGGTTGACATTGTGTGAGTGGTGAAGTTGTTGATTGAATAAAAGTGTAGCAATCATGCTCGGTAGTTTCGCTCCTAAAGTTGTGTTCGAGCATCAAGTGTAAACGAAGTGGGTACACGAGTTGTGTAGTTATCCGGATGTTCATGGTTTAATCTTGGTTGACTTTGTGTGAGTGGTGAAGTTGTTGATTGAATACAACTGTACCAATCTTGCTCTGTAGTTTCGCTACCGAAGTTGTGTTCGTGCATGAAGTGTAAACCAAGTGGATTCACAATTTGTTTTGTAATCCTGATGTTCATGGTTGAATGTTCGTAGAGTTTTTATGAAGTGTGAAGTTGTTGAGGGAATCCAGGTGTACCATTCGTGCTCGGTACTTTCGCTACTAAAGTTGTGTTCGAGCATCTTGTCTAAACCAAGTGGGTACACGAGTTGTGTAGTTATCCGGATGTTCATGGTTTAATCTTGGTTGACTTTGTGTGAGTGGTGAAGTTGTTGATTGAATGCAAGTGTACCAATCTTGATCTGTAGTTTCGCTACCGAAGTTGTGTTCGTGCATGAAGTGTAAACCAAGTGGATTCACAATTTGTTTTGTTATCCCGATGTTCATGGTTGAATGTTCGTAGAGTTTTTATGAAGTGTGAAGTTGTTGAGGGAATCTAGGTGTACCATTCGTGCTCGGTAGTTTCGCTCCTAAAGTTGTGTTCGAGCATCAAGTGTAAACGAAGTGGGTACACGAGTTGTGTAGTTATCCGGATGTTCATGGTTTAATCTTGGTTGACTTTGTGTGAGTGGTGAAGTTGTTGATTGAATACAACTGTACCAATCTTGCTCTATAGTTTCGCTACCGAAGTTGTTTCGTGCATGAAGTGTAAACCAAGTGGATACCCAATTTGTTTTGTTATCCCGATGTTCATGGTCGAATGATCGTAGAGTTTTTATGAAGTGTGAAGTTGTTGAGGGAATCTAGGTGTACCATTCGTGCTAGGTACTTTCGCTACTAAAGTTGTGTTCGAGCATCGAGTTTAAACGAAGTGGACACACGGGTTGTCTAGTTATCCGGATATTAATGGTTTAATTTTGGTTGACAATATGTGAGTGGTGAAGTTGTTGATTGAATAAAAGTGTAGCAATCATGCTCGGTAGTTTCGGTACCGAAGTTGTGTTCGTGCATGAAGTGTAAACCAAGTGGATACACAATTTGTTTTGTTATCCCGATGTTCATGGTCGAATGTTCGAAGAGTTTTTATCAAGTGTGAAGTTGTTGAGGGAATCTAGGTGTACCATTCGGGCTCAGTACTTTCGCTACTAAAGTTGTGTTCGAGCATCAAGTTTAAACGAAGTGTACACACGGGTTGTGTAGTCATCCGGATATTCATGGTTTAATCTTGGTTGACATTGTGTGAGTGGTGAAGTTGTTGATTGAATACAAGTCTACCAATCTTGCTCTGTAGTTTCGCTACCGAAGTTGTGTTCGTGCATGAAGTGTAAACCAAGTGGATTCACAATTTGTTTTGTTATCCCGATGTTCATGGTTGAATGTTCGTAGAGCTTTTATGAAGTGTGAAGTTGTTGAGGGAATCTAGGTGTACCATTCGTGCTCGGTAGTTTCGCTCCTAAAGTTGTGTTCGAGCATCAAGTGTAAACGAAGTGGGTACACGAGTTGTGTAGTTATCCGGATGTTCATGGTTTAATCTTGGTTGACTTTGTGTGAGTGGTGAAGTTGTTGATTGAATACAACTGTACCAATCTTGCTCTGTAGTTTCGCTACCGAAGTTGTTTCGTGCATGAAGTGTAAACAAAGTGGATACACAATTTGTTTTGTTATCCCGATGTTCATGGTCGAATGATCGTAGAGTTTTTATGAAGTGTGAAGTTGTTGAGGGAATCTAGGTGTACCATTCGTGCTAGGTACTTTCGCTACTAAAGTTGTGTTCGAGCATCGAGTTTAAACGAAGTGGACACACGGGTTGTGTAGTTATCCGGATATTAATGGTTTAATCTTGGTTGACATTGTGTGAGTGGTGAAGTTGTTGATTGAATAAAAGTGTAGCAATCATGCTCGGTAGTTTCGCTCCTAAAGTTGTGTTCGAGCATCAAGTGTAAACGAAGTGGGTACACGAGTTGTGTAGTTATCCGGATGTTCATGGTTTAATCTTGGTTGACTTTGTGTGAGTGGTGAAGTTGTTGATTGAATACAACTGTACCAATCTTGCTCTGTAGTTTCGCTACCGAAGTTGTGTTCGTGCATGAAGTGTAAACCAAGTGGATTCACAATTTGTTTTGTAATCCTGATGTTCATGGTTGAATGTTCGTAGAGTTTTTATGAAGTGTGAAGTTGTTGAGGGAATCCAGGTGTACCATTCGTGCTCGGTACTTTCGCTACTAAAGTTGTGTTCGAGCATCTTGTCTAAACCAAGTGGGTACACGAGTTGTGTAGTTATCCGGATGTTCATGGTTTAATCTTGGTTGACTTTGTGTGAGTGGTGAAGTTGTTGATTGAATGCAAGTGTACCAATCTTGATCTGTAGTTTCGCTACCGAAGTTGTGTTCGTGCATGAAGTGTAAACCAAGTGGATTCACAATTTGTTTTGTTATCCCGATGTTCATGGTTGAATGTTCGTAGAGTTTTTATGAAGTGTGAAGTTGTTGAGGGAATCTAGGTGTACCATTCGTGCTCGGTAGTTTCGCTCCTAAAGTTGTGTTCGAGCATCAAGTGTAAACGAAGTGGGTACACGAGTTGTGTAGTTATCCGGATGTTCATGGTTTAATCTTGGTTGACTTTGTGTGAGTGGTGAAGTTGTTGATTGAATACAACTGTACCAATCTTGCTCTATAGTTTCGCTACCGAAGTTGTTTCGTGCATGAAGTGTAAACCAAGTGGATACCCAATTTGTTTTGTTATCCCGATGTTCATGGTCGAATGATCGTAGAGTTTTTATGAAGTGTGAAGTTGTTGAGGGAATCTAGGTGTACCATTCGTGCTAGGTACTTTCGCTACTAAAGTTGTGTTCGAGCATCGAGTTTAAACGAAGTGGACACACGGGTTGTCTAGTTATCCGGATATTAATGGTTTAATTTTGGTTGACAATGTGTGAGTGGTGAAGTTGTTGATTGAATAAAAGTGTAGCAATCATGCTCGGTAGTTTCGGTACCGAAGTTGTGTTCGTGCATGAAGTGTAAACCAAGTGGATACACAATTTGTTTTGTTATCCCGATGTTCATGGTCGAATGTTCGAAGAGTTTTTATCAAGTGTGAAGTTGTTGAGGGAATCTAGGTGTACCATTCGGGCTCAGTACTTTCGCTACTAAAGTTGTGTTCGAGCATCAAGTTTAAACGAAGTGTACACACGGGTTGTGTAGTCATCCGGATATTCATGGTTTAATCTTGGTTGACTTTGTGTGAGTGGTGAAGTTGTTGATTGAATACAAGTCTACCAATCTTGCTCTGTAGTTTCGCTACCGAAGTTGTGTTCGTGCATGAAGTGTAAACCAAGTGGATTCACAATTTGTTTTGTTATCCCGATGTTCATGGTTGAATGTTCGTACAGTTTTTATGAAGTGTGAAGTTGTTGTGGGAATCCAGGGTACCATTCGTGCTCGGTAGTTTCGCTCCTAAAGTTGTGTTCGAGCATTAAGTGTAAACGAAGTGGGTACACGAGTTGTGTAGTTATCCGGATGTTCATGGTTTAATCTTGGTTGACTTTGTGGGAGTGGTGAAGTTGTTGATTGAATTCAAGTGTACCAAGCTTGCTCTGTAGTTTCGCTACCGAAGTTGTGTTCGTGCATGAAGTGCAAACCAAGTGGATTCACAATTTGTTTTGTTATCCCGATGTTCATGGTTGGATGTTCGTAGAGTTTTTATGAAGTGTGAAGTTGTTGAGGGAATCCAGGTGTACCATTCGTGCTCGGTAGTTTCGCTACTAAAGTTGTGTTCGAGCATCATGTCTAAACCAAGTGGGTACACGAGTTGTGTAGTTATCCGGATGTTCATGGTTTAATCTTGGTTGACTTTGTGTGAGTGGTGAAGTTGTTGATTGAATACAAGTGTACCAATCTTGATCTGTAGTTTCGCTACCGAAGTTGTGTTCGTGCATGAAGTGTAAACCAAGTGGATTCACAGTTTGTTTTGTTATCCCGATGTTCATGGTTGAATGTTCATAGAGTTTTTATGAAGTGTGAAGTTGTTGAGGGAATCTAGGTGTATCATTCGTGCTCGGTAGTTTCGCTCCTAAAGTTGTGTTCGAGCATCAAGTGTAAACGAAGTGGGTACACGAGTTGTGTAGTTATCCGGATGTTCATGGTTTAATCTTGGTTGACTTTATTTGAGTGGTGAACTTGTTGATTGAATACAACTGTACCAATCTTGCTCTGTAGTTTCGCTACCGAAGTTGTGTTCGTGCATGAAGTGTAAACCAAGTGGATACACAATTTGTTTTGTTATCCCGATGTTCATGGTCGAATGTTCGAAGAGTTTTTATCAAGTGTGAAGTTGTTGAGGGAATCTAGGTGTACCATTCGGGCTCAGTACTTTCGCTACTAAAGTTGTGTTCGAGCATCAAGTTTAAACGAAGTGTACACACGGGTTGTGTAGTCATCCGGATATTCATGGTTTAATCTTGGTTGACATTGTGTGAGTGGTGAAGTTGTTGATTGAATACAAGTCTACCAATCTTGCTCTGTAGTTTCGCTACCGAAGTTGTGTTCGTGCATGAAGTGTAAACCAAGTGGATTCACAATTTGTTTTGTTATCCCGATGTTCATGGTTGAATGTTCGTAGAGCTTTTATGAAGTGTGAAGTTGTTGAGGGAATCTAGGTGTACCATTCGTGCTCGGTAGTTTCGCTCCTAAAGTTGTGTTCGAGCATCAAGTGTAAACGAAGTGGGTACACGAGTTGTGTAGTTATCCGGATGTTCATGGTTTAATCTTGGTTGACTTTGTGTGAGTGGTGAAGTTGTTGATTGAATACAACTGTACCAATCTTGCTCTGTAGTTTCGCTACCGAAGTTGTTTCGTGCATGAAGTGTAAACAAAGTGGATACACAATTTGTTTTGTTATCCCGATGTTCATGGTCGAATGATCGTAGAGTTTTTATGAAGTGTGAAGTTGTTGAGGGAATCTAGGTGTACCATTCGTGCTAGGTACTTTCGCTACTAAAGTTGTGTTCGAGCATCGAGTTTAAACGAAGTGGACACACGGGTTGTGTAGTTATCCGGATATTAATGGTTTAATCTTGGTTGACATTGTGTGAGTGGTGAAGTTGTTGATTGAATAAAAGTGTAGCAATCATGCTCGGTAGTTTCGCTCCTAAAGTTGTGTTCGAGCATCAAGTGTAAACGAAGTGGGTACACGAGTTGTGTAGTTATCCGGATGTTCATGGTTTAATCTTGGTTGACTTTGTGTGAGTGGTGAAGTTGTTGATTGAATACAACTGTACCAATCTTGCTCTGTAGTTTCGCTACCGAAGTTGTGTTCGTGCATGAAGTGTAAACCAAGTGGATTCACAATTTGTTTTGTAATCCTGATGTTCATGGTTGAATGTTCGTAGAGTTTTTATGAAGTGTGAAGTTGTTGAGGGAATCCAGGTGTACCATTCGTGCTCGGTACTTTCGCTACTAAAGTTGTGTTCGAGCATCTTGTCTAAACCAAGTGGGTACACGAGTTGTGTAGTTATCCGGATGTTCATGGTTTAATCTTGGTTGACTTTGTGTGAGTGGTGAAGTTGTTGATTGAATGCAAGTGTACCAATCTTGATCTGTAGTTTCGCTACCGAAGTTGTGTTCGTGCATGAAGTGTAAACCAAGTGGATTCACAATTTGTTTTGTTATCCCGATGTTCATGGTTGAATGTTCGTAGAGTTTTTATGAAGTGTGAAGTTGTTGAGGGAATCTAGGTGTACCATTCGTGCTCGGTAGTTTCGCTCCTAAAGTTGTGTTCGAGCATCAAGTGTAAACGAAGTGGGTACACGAGTTGTGTAGTTATCCGGATGTTCATGGTTTAATCTTGGTTGACTTTGTGTGAGTGGTGAAGTTGTTGATTGAATACAACTGTACCAATCTTGCTCTATAGTTTCGCTACCGAAGTTGTTTCGTGCATGAAGTGTAAACCAAGTGGATACCCAATTTGTTTTGTTATCCCGATGTTCATGGTCGAATGATCGTAGAGTTTTTATGAAGTGTGAAGTTGTTGAGGGAATCTAGGTGTACCATTCGTGCTAGGTACTTTCGCTACTAAAGTTGTGTTCGAGCATCGAGTTTAAACGAAGTGGACACACGGGTTGTCTAGTTATCCGGATATTAATGGTTTAATTTTGGTTGACAATGTGTGAGTGGTGAAGTTGTTGATTGAATAAAAGTGTAGCAATCATGCTCGGTAGTTTCGGTACCGAAGTTGTGTTCGTGCATGAAGTGTAAACCAAGTGGATACACAATTTGTTTTGTTATCCCGATGTTCATGGTCGAATGTTCGAAGAGTTTTTATCAAGTGTGAAGTTGTTGAGGGAATCTAGGTGTACCATTCGGGCTCAGTACTTTCGCTACTAAAGTTGTGTTCGAGCATCAAGTTTAAACGAAGTGTACACACGGGTTGTGTAGTCATCCGGATATTCATGGTTTAATCTTGGTTGACTTTGTGTGAGTGGTGAAGTTGTTGATTGAATACAAGTCTACCAATCTTGCTCTGTAGTTTCGCTACCGAAGTTGTGTTCGTGCATGAAGTGTAAACCAAGTGGATTCACAATTTGTTTTGTTATCCCGATGTTCATGGTTGAATGTTCGTACAGTTTTTATGAAGTGTGAAGTTGTTGTGGGAATCCAGGGTACCATTCGTGCTCGGTAGTTTCGCTCCTAAAGTTGTGTTCGAGCATTAAGTGTAAACGAAGTGGGTACACGAGTTGTGTAGTTATCCGGATGTTCATGGTTTAATCTTGGTTGACTTTGTGGGAGTGGTGAAGTTGTTGATTGAATTCAAGTGTACCAAGCTTGCTCTGTAGTTTCGCTACCGAAGTTGTGTTCGTGCATGAAGTGCAAACCAAGTGGATTCACAATTTGTTTTGTTATCCCGATGTTCATGGTTGGATGTTCGTAGAGTTTTTATGAAGTGTGAAGTTGTTGAGGGAATCCAGGTGTACCATTCGTGCTCGGTAGTTTCGCTACTAAAGTTGTGTTCGAGCATCATGTCTAAACCAAGTGGGTACACGAGTTGTGTAGTTATCCGGATGTTCATGGTTTAATCTTGGTTGACTTTGTGTGAGTGGTGAAGTTGTTGATTGAATACAAGTGTACCAATCTTGATCTGTAGTTTCGCTACCGAAGTTGTGTTCGTGCATGAAGTGTAAACCAAGTGGATTCACAGTTTGTTTTGTTATCCCGATGTTCATGGTTGAATGTTCATAGAGTTTTTATGAAGTGTGAAGTTGTTGAGGGAATCTAGGTGTATCATTCGTGCTCGGTAGTTTCGCTCCTAAAGTTGTGTTCGAGCATCAAGTGTAAACGAAGTGGGTACACGAGTTGTGTAGTTATCCGGATGTTCATGGTTTAATCTTGGTTGACTTTATGTGAGTGGTGAACTTGTTGATTGAATACAACTGTACCAATCTTGCTCTGTAGTTTCGCTACCGAAGTTGTGTTCGTGCATGAAGTGTAAACCAAGTGGATACACAATTTGTTTTGTTATTCCGATGTTCATGGTCGAATGATCGTAGAGTTTTTATGAAGTGTGAAGTTGTTGAGGGAATCTAGGTGTACCATTCGTGCTAGGTACTTTCGCTACTAAAGTTGTGTTCGAGCATCGAGTTTAAACGAAGTGGACACACGGGTTGTGTAGTTATCCGGATATTAATGGTTTAATCTTGGTTGACATTGTGTGAGTGGTGAAGTTGTTGATTGAATAAAAGTGTAGCAATCATGCTCGGTAGTTTCGCTACCGAAGTTGTGTTCGTGCATGAAGTGTAAACCAAGTGGATACACAATTTGTTTTGTTATCCCGATGTTCATGGTCGAATGTTCGAAGAGTTTTTATCAAGTGTGAAGTTGTTGAGGGAATCTAGGTGTACCATTCGGGCTCAGTACTTTCGCTACTAAAGTTGTGTTCGAGCATCAAGTTTAAACGAAGTGTAGACACGGGTTGTGTAGTCATCCGGATATTCATGGTTTAATCTTGGTTGACTTTGTGTGAGTGGTGAAGTTGTTGATTGAATAAAAGTGTAGCAATCATGCTCGGTAGTTTCGCTACCGAAGTTGTGTTCGTGCATGAAGTGTAAACCAAGTGGATACACAATTTGTTTTGTTATCCCGATGTTCATGGTCGAATGTTCGAAGAGTTTTTATCAAGTGTGAAGTTGTTGAGGGAATCTAGGTGTACCATTCGGGCTCAGTACTTTCGCTACTAAAGTTGTGTTCGAGCATCAAGTTTAAACGAAGTGTAGACACGGGTTGTGTAGTCATCCGGATATTCATGGTTTAATCTTGGTTGACTTTGTGTGAGTGGTGAAGTTGTTGATTGAATACAAGTCTACCAATCTTGCTCTATAGTTTCGCTACCGAAGTTGTGTTCGTGCATGAAGTGTAAACCAAGTGGATTCACAATTTGTTTTGTTATCCCGATGTTCATGGTTGAATGTTCGTACAGTTTTTATGAAGTGTGAAGTTGTTGTGGGAATCCAGGGTACCATTTGTGCTCGGTAGTTTCGCTCCTAAAGTTGTGTTCGAGCATCAAGTGCAAACGAAGTGGGTACACGAGTTGTGTAGTTATCCGGATGTTCATGGTTATCCTGGTTGACTTTGTGGGAGTGGTGAAGTTGTTGATTGAATTCAAGTGTACCAATCTTGCTCTGTAGTTTCGCTACCGAAGTTGTGTTCGTGCAAGAAGTGTAAACCAAGTGGATTCACAATTTGTTTTGTTATCCCGATGTTCATGGTTGAATGTTCGTAGAGTTTTTATGAAGTGTGAAGTTCTTGAGTGAATCCAGGTGTACCATTCGTGCTCGGTACTTTCGCTCCTAAAGTTGTGTTCGAGCATCAAGTGTAAACGAAGTGGGTACACGAGTTGTGTAGTTATCCGGATGTCCATGGTTTCATCTTGGTTGACTTTGTCTGAGTGGTGAAGTTGTTGATTGAATACAACTGTACCAATCTTGCTCTGTAGTTTCGCAACCGAAGTTGTGTTCGTGCATGAAGTGTAAACCAAGTGGATTCACAATTTGTTTTGTAATCCCGATGTTCATGGTTGAATGTTCGTAGAGTTTTTATGAAGTGTGAAGTTGTTGAGGGAATCTAGGTGTACCATTCGTGCTAGGTACTTTCGCTACTAAAGTTGTGTTCGAGCATCGAGTTTAAACGAAGTGGACACACGGGTTGTGTAGTTATCCGGATATTAATGGTTTAATCTTGGTTGACATTGTGTGAGTGGTGAAGTTGTTGATTGAATAAAAGTGTAGCAATCATGCTCGGTAGTTTCGCTCCTAAAGTTGTGTTCGAGCATCAAGTGTAAACGAAGTGGGTACACGAGTTGTGTAGTTATCCGGATGTTCATGGTTTAATCTTGGTTGACTTTGTGTGAGTGGTGAAGTTGTTGATTGAATACAACTGTACCAATCTTGCTCTGTAGTTTCGCTACCGAAGTTGTGTTCGTGCATGAAGTGTAAACCAAGTGGATTCACAATTTGTTTTGTTATCCCGATGTTCATGGTCGAATGATCGTAGAGTTTTTATGAAGTGTGAAGTTGTTGAGGGAATCTAGGTGTACCATTCGTGCTAGGTACTTTCGCTACTAAAGTTGTGTTCGAGCATCGAGTTTAAACGAAGTGGACACACGGGTTGTCTAGTTATCCGGATATTAATGGTTTAATTTTGGTTGACAATGTGTGAGTGGTGAAGTTGTTGATTGAATAAAAGTGTAGCAATCATGCTCGGTAGTTTCGGTACCGAAGTTGTGTTCGTGCATGAAGTGTAAACCAAGTGGATACACAATTTGTTTTGTTATCCCGATGTTCATGGTCGAATGTTCGAAGAGTTTTTATCAAGTGTGAAGTTGTTGAGGGAATCTAGGTGTACCATTCGGGCTCAGTACTTTCGCTACTAAAGTTGTGTTCGAGCATCAAGTTTAAACGAAGTGTACACACGGGTTGTGTAGTCATCCGGATATTCATGGTTTAATCTTGGTTGACTTTGTGTGAGTGGTGAAGTTGTTGATTGAATACAAGTCTACCAATCTTGCTCTGTAGTTTCGCTACCGAAGTTGTGTTCGTGCATGAAGTGTAAACCAAGTGGATTCACAATTTGTTTTGTTATCCCGATGTTCATGGTTGAATGTTCGTACAGTTTTTATGAAGTGTGAAGTTGTTGTGGGAATCCAGGGTACCATTCGTGCTCGGTAGTTTCGCTCCTAAAGTTGTGTTCGAGCATTAAGTGTAAACGAAGTGGGTACAAGAGTTGTGTAGTTATCCGGATGTTCATGGTTTAATCTTGGTTGACTTTGTGGGAGTGGTGAAGTTGTTGATTGAATTCAAGTGTACCAAGCTTGCTCTGTAGTTTCGCTACCGAAGTTGTGTTCGTGCATGAAGTGTAAACCAAGTGGATTCACAATTTGTTTTGTTATCCCGATGTTCATGGTTGAATGTTCATATAGTTTTTATGAAGTGTGAAGTTGTTGAGGGAATCTAGGTGTATCATTCGTGCTCGGTAGTTTCGCTCCTAAAGTTGTGTTCGAGCATCAAGTGTAAACGAAGTGGGTACACGAGTTGTGTAGTTATCCGGATGTTCATGGTTTAATCTTGGTTGACTTTGTGTGAGTGGTGAAGTTGTTGATTGAATACAACTGTACCAATCTTGATCTGTAGTTTCGCTACCGAAGTTGTGTTCGTGCATGAAGTGTAAACCAAGTGGATTCACAATTTGTTTTGTTATCCCGATGTTCATGGTTGAATGTTCATAGAGTTTTTATGAAGTGTGAAGTTGTTGAGGGAATCTAGGTGTATCATTCGTGCTCGGTAGTTTCGCTCCTAAAGTTGTGTTCGAGCATCAAGTGTAAACGAAGTGGGTACACGAGTTGTGTAGTTATCCGGATGTTCATGGTTTAATCTTGGTTGACTTTGTGTGAGTGGTGAAGTTGTTGATTGAATACAACTGTACCAATCTTGCTCTGTAGTTTCGCTACCGAAGTTGTGTTCGTGCATGAAGTGTAAACCAAGTGGATTCACAATTTGTTTTGTTATCCCGATGTTCATGGTTGAATGTTCATAGAGTTTTTATGAAGTGTGAAGTTGTTGAGGGAATCTAGGTGTATCATTCGTGCTCGGTAGTTTCGCTCCTAAAGTTGTGTTCGAGCATCAAGTGTAAACGAAGTGGGTACACGAGTTGTGTAGTTATCCGGATGTTCATGGTTTAATCTTGGTTGACTTTGTGTGAGTGGTGAAGTTGTTGATTGAATACAAGTGTACCAATCTTGATCTGTAGTTTCGCTACCGAAGTTGTGTTCGTGCATGAAGTGTAAACCAAGTGGATTCACAATTTGTTTTGTTATCCCGGTTATACCAATCTTGCTTTGTAGTTTCGCTACCGAAGTTGTGTTCGTGCATGAAGTGTAAACCAAGTGGATTCACAATTTGTTTTGTAATCCCGATGTTCTTGGTCGAATGATCGTAGAGTTTTTATGAAGTGTGAAGTTGTTGAGGGAATCTAGGTGTACCATTCGTGCTAGGTACTTTCGCTACTAAAGTTGTGTTCGAGCATCGAGTTTAAACGAAGTGGACACACGGGATGTGTAGTTATCCGGATATTGATGGTTTCATCTTGGTTGACTTTGTGTGAGTGGTGAAGTTGTTGATTGAATAAAAGTGTACCAATCATGCTCGGTAGTTTCGCTACCGAAGTTGTGTTCGTGCATGAAGTGTAAACCAAGTGGATACACAATTTGTTTTGTTATCCCGATGTTCATGGTCGAATGTTCGAAGAGTTTTTATCAAGTGTGAAGTTGTTGAGGGAATCTAGGTGTACCATTCGGGCTCAGTACTTTCGCTACTAAAGTTGTGTTCGAGCATCAAGTTTAAACGAAGTGTACACACGGGTTGTGTAGTCATCCGGATATTCATGGTTTAATCTTGGTTGACTTTGTGTGAGTGGTGAAGTTGTTGATTGAATACAAGTCTACCAATCTTGCTCTGTAGTTTCGCTACCGAAGTTGTGTTCGTGCATGAAGTGTAAACCAAGTGGATTCACAATTTGTTTTGTTATCCCGATGTTCATGGTTGAATGTTCGTACAGTTTTTATGAAGTGTGAAGTTGTTGTGGGAATCCAGGGTACCATTCGTGCTCGGTAGTTTCGCTCCTAAAGTTGTGTTCGAGCATTAAGTGTAAACGAAGTGGGTACAAGAGTTGTGTAGTTATCCGGATGTTCATGGTTTAATCTTGGTTGACTTTGTGGGAGTGGTGAAGTTGTTGATTGAATTCAAGTGTACCAAGCTTGCTCTGTAGTTTCGCTACCGAAGTTGTGTTCGTGCATGAAGTGTAAACCAAGTGGATTCACAATTTGTTTTGTTATCCCGATGTTCATGGTTGAATGTTCATATAGTTTTTATGAAGTGTGAAGTTGTTGAGGGAATCTAGGTGTATCATTCGTGCTCGGTAGTTTCGCTCCTAAAGTTGTGTTCGAGCATCAAGTGTAAACGAAGTGGGTACACGAGTTGTGTAGTTATCCGGATGTTCATGGTTTAATCTTGGTTGACTTTGTGTGAGTGGTGAAGTTGTTGATTGAATACAACTGTACCAATCTTGATCTGTAGTTTCGCTACCGAAGTTGTGTTCGTGCATGAAGTGTAAACCAAGTGGATTCACAATTTGTTTTGTTATCCCGATGTTCATGGTTGAATGTTCATAGAGTTTTTATGAAGTGTGAAGTTGTTGAGGGAATCTAGGTGTATCATTCGTGCTCGGTAGTTTCGCTCCTAAAGTTGTGTTCGAGCATCAAGTGTAAACGAAGTGGGTACACGAGTTGTGTAGTTATCCGGATGTTCATGGTTTAATCTTGGTTGACTTTGTGTGAGTGGTGAAGTTGTTGATTGAATACAACTGTACCAATCTTGCTCTGTAGTTTCGCTACCGAAGTTGTGTTCGTGCATGAAGTGTAAACCAAGTGGATTCACAATTTGTTTTGTTATCCCGATGTTCATGGTTGAATGTTCATAGAGTTTTTATGAAGTGTGAAGTTGTTGAGGGAATCTAGGTGTATCATTCGTGCTCGGTAGTTTCGCTCCTAAAGTTGTGTTCGAGCATCAAGTGTAAACGAAGTGGGTACACGAGTTGTGTAGTTATCCGGATGTTCATGGTTTAATCTTGGTTGACTTTGTGTGAGTGGTGAAGTTGTTGATTGAATACAAGTGTACCAATCTTGATCTGTAGTTTCGCTACCGAAGTTGTGTTCGTGCATGAAGTGTAAACCAAGTGGATTCACAATTTGTTTTGTTATCCCGGTTATACCAATCTTGCTTTGTAGTTTCGCTACCGAAGTTGTGTTCGTGCATGAAGTGTAAACCAAGTGGATTCACAATTTGTTTTGTAATCCCGATGTTCTTGGTCGAATGATCGTAGAGTTTTTATGAAGTGTGAAGTTGTTGAGGGAATCTAGGTGTACCATTCGTGCTAGGTACTTTCGCTACTAAAGTTGTGTTCGAGCATCGAGTTTAAACGAAGTGGACACACGGGATGTGTAGTTATCCGGATATTGATGGTTTCATCTTGGTTGACTTTGTGTGAGTGGTGAAGTTGTTGATTGAATAAAAGTGTACCAATCATGCTCGGTAGTTTCGCTACCGAAGTTGTGTTCGTGCATGAAGTGTAAACCAAGTGGATACACAATTTGTTTTGTTATCCCGATGTTCATGGTCGAATGTTCGAAGAGTTTTTATCAAGTGTGAAGTTGTTGAGGGAATCTAGGTGTACCATTCGGGCTCAGTACTTTCGCTACTAAAGTTGTGTTCGAGCATCAAGTTTAAACGAAGTGTACACACGGGTTGTGTAGTCATCCGGATATTCATGGTTTAATCTTGGTTGACTTTGTGTGAGTGGTGAAGTTGTTGATTGAATACAAGTCTACCAATCTTGCTCTGTAGTTTCGCTACCGAAGTTGTGTTCGTGCATGAAGTGTAAACCAAGTGGATTCACAATTTGTTTTGTTATCCCGATGTTCATGGTTGAATGTTCGTACAGTTTTTATGAAGTGTGAAGTTGTTGTGGGAATCCAGGGTACCATTCGTGCTCGGTAGTTTCGCTCCTAAAGTTGTGTTCGAGCATTAAGTGTAAACGAAGTGGGTACAAGAGTTGTGTAGTTATCCGGATGTTCATGGTTTAATCTTGGTTGACTTTGTGGGAGTGGTGAAGTTGTTGATTGAATTCAAGTGTACCAAGCTTGCTCTGTAGTTTCGCTACCGAAGTTGTGTTCGTGCATGAAGTGTAAACCAAGTGGATTCACAATTTGTTTTGTTATCCCGATGTTCATGGTTGAATGTTCGTACAGTTTTTATGAAGTGTGAAGTTGTTGTGGGAATCCAGGGTACCATTCGTGCTCGGTAGTTTCGCTCCTAAAGTTGTGTTCGAGCATTAAGTGTAAACGAAGTGGGTACACGAGTTGTGTAGTTATCCGGATGTTCATGGTTTAATCTTGGTTGACTTTGTGGGAGTGGTGAAGTTGTTGATTGAATTCAAGTGTACCAAGCTTGCTCTGTAGTTTCGCTACCGAAGTTGTGTTCGTGCATGAAGTGCAAACCAAGTGGATTCACAATTTGTTTTGTTATCCCGATGTTCATGGTTGGATGTTCGTAGAGTTTTTATGAAGTGTGAAGTTGTTGAGGGAATCCAGGTGTACCATTCGTGCTCGGTAGTTTCGCTACTAAAGTTGTGTTCGAGCATCATGTCTAAACCAAGTGGGTACACGAGTTGTGTAGTTATCCGGATGTTCATGGTTTAATCTTGGTTGACTTTGTGTGAGTGGTGAAGTTGTTGATTGAATACAAGTGTACCAATCTTGATCTGTAGTTTCGCTACCGAAGTTGTGTTCGTGCATGAAGTGTAAACCAAGTGGATTCACAGTTTGTTTTGTTATCCCGATGTTCATGGTTGAATGTTCATAGAGTTTTTATGAAGTGTGAAGTTGTTGAGGGAATCTAGGTGTATCATTCGTGCTCGGTAGTTTCGC
Source organism: Oryza brachyantha (assembly GCF_000231095.2). Lineage (NCBI taxonomy): Eukaryota > Viridiplantae > Streptophyta > Magnoliopsida > Poales > Poaceae > Oryza > Oryza brachyantha. The sequence continues at coordinate 29,181 of NW_024427255.1, forward strand.
TCCTAAAGTTGTGTTCGAGCATCAAGTGTAAACGAAGTGGGTACACGAGTTGTGTAGTTATCCGGATGTTCATGGTTTAATCTTGGTTGACTTTATGTGAGTGGTGAAGTTGTTGATTGAATACAACTGTACCAATCTTGCTCTGTAGTTTCGCTACCGAAGTTGTGTTCGTGCATGAAGTGTAAACCAAGTGGATACACAATTTGTTTTGTTATTCCGATGTTCATGGTCAAATGATCGTAGAGTTTTTATGAAGTGTGAAGTTGTTGAGGGAATCTAGGTGTACCATTCGTGCTAGGTACTTTCGCTACTAAAGTTGTGTTCGAGCATCGAGTTTAAACGAAGTGGACACACGGGTTGTGTAGTTATCCGGATATTAATGGTTTAATCTTGGTTGACATTGTGTGAGTGGTGAAGTTGTTGATTGAATAAAAGTGTAGCAATCATGCTCGGTAGTTTCGCTACCGAAGTTGTGTTCGTGCATGAAGTGTAAACCAAGTGGATACACAATTTGTTTTGTTATCCCGATGTTCATGGTCGAATGTTCGAAGAGTTTTTATCAAGTGTGAAGTTGTTGAGGGAATCTAGGTGTACCATTCGGGCTCAGTACTTTCGCTACTAAAGTTGTGTTCGAGCATCAAGTTTAAACGAAGTGTACACACGGGTTGTGTAGTCATCCGGATATTCATGGTTTAATCTTGGTTGACTTTGTGTGAGTGGTGAAGTTGTTGATTGAATACAAGTCTACCAATCTTGCTGTATAGTTTCGCTACCGAAGTTGTGTTCGTGCATGAAGTGTAAACCAAGTGGATTCACAATTTGTTTTGTTATCCCGATGTTCATGGTTGAATGTTCGTACAGTTTTTATGAAGTGTGAAGTTGTTGTGGGAATCCAGGGTACCATTTGTGCTCGGTAGTTTCGCTCCTAAAGTTGTGTTCGAGCATCAAGTGTAAACGAAGTGGGTACACGAGTTGTGTAGTTATCCGGATGTTCATGGTTATCCTGGTTGACTTTGTGGGAGTGGTGAAGTTGTTGATTGAATTCAAGTGTACCAATCTTGCTCTGTAGTTTCGCTACCGAAGTTGTGTTCGTGCAAGAAGTGTAAACCAAGTGGATTCACAATTTGTTTTGTTATCCCGATGTTCATGGTTGAATGTTCGTAGAGTTTTTATGAAGTGTGAAGTTCTTGAGTGAATCCAGGTGTACCATTCGTGCTCGGTACTTTCGCTCCTAAAGTTGTGTTCGAGCATCAAGTGTAAACGAAGTGGGTACACGAGTTGTGTAGTTATCCGGATGTCCATGGTTTCATCTTGGTTGACTTTGTCTGAGTGGTGAAGTTGTTGATTGAATACAACTGTACCAATCTTGCTCTGTAGTTTCGCAACCGAAGTTGTGTTCGTGCATGAAGTGTAAACCAAGTGGATTCACAATTTGTTTTGTAATCCCGATGTTCATGGTTGAATGTTCGTAGAGTTTTTATGAAGTGTGAAGTTGTTGAGGGAATCTAGGTGTACCATTCGTGCTAGGTACTTTCGCTACTAAAGTTGTGTTCGAGCATCGAGTTTAAACGAAGTGGACACACGGGTTGTGTAGTTATCCGGATATTAATGGTTTAATCTTGGTTGACATTGTGTGAGTGGTGAAGTTGTTGATTGAATAAAAGTGTAGCAATCATGCTCGGTAGTTTCGCTCCTAAAGTTGTGTTCGAGCATCAAGTGTAAACGAAGTGGGTACACGAGTTGTGTAGTTATCCGGATGTTCATGGTTTAATCTTGGTTGACTTTGTGTGAGTGGTGAAGTTGTTGATTGAATACAACTGTACCAATCTTGCTCTGTAGTTTCGCTACCGAAGTTGTGTTCGTGCATGAAGTGTAAACCAAGTGGATTCACAATTTGTTTTGTTATCCCGATGTTCATGGTCGAATGATCGTAGAGTTTTTATGAAGTGTGAAGTTGTTGAGGGAATCTAGGTGTACCATTCGTGCTAGGTACTTTCGCTACTAAAGTTGTGTTCGAGCATCGAGTTTAAACGAAGTGGACACACGGGTTGTCTAGTTATCCGGATATTAATGGTTTAATTTTGGTTGACAATGTGTGAGTGGTGAAGTTGTTGATTGAATAAAAGTGTAGCAATCATGCTCGGTAGTTTCGGTACCGAAGTTGTGTTCGTGCATGAAGTGTAAACCAAGTGGATACACAATTTGTTTTGTTATCCCGATGTTCATGGTCGAATGTTCGAAGAGTTTTTATCAAGTGTGAAGTTGTTGAGGGAATCTAGGTGTACCATTCGGGCTCAGTACTTTCGCTACTAAAGTTGTGTTCGAGCATCAAGTTTAAACGAAGTGTACACACGGGTTGTGTAGTCATCCGGATATTCATGGTTTAATCTTGGTTGACTTTGTGTGAGTGGTGAAGTTGTTGATTGAATACAAGTCTACCAATCTTGCTCTGTAGTTTCGCTACCGAAGTTGTGTTCGTGCATGAAGTGTAAACCAAGTGGATTCACAATTTGTTTTGTTATCCCGATGTTCATGGTTGAATGTTCGTACAGTTTTTATGAAGTGTGAAGTTGTTGTGGGAATCCAGGGTACCATTCGTGCTCGGTAGTTTCGCTCCTAAAGTTGTGTTCGAGCATTAAGTGTAAACGAAGTGGGTACAAGAGTTGTGTAGTTATCCGGATGTTCATGGTTTAATCTTGGTTGACTTTGTGGGAGTGGTGAAGTTGTTGATTGAATTCAAGTGTACCAAGCTTGCTCTGTAGTTTCGCTACCGAAGTTGTGTTCGTGCATGAAGTGTAAACCAAGTGGATTCACAATTTGTTTTGTTATCCCGATGTTCATGGTTGAATGTTCATATAGTTTTTATGAAGTGTGAAGTTGTTGAGGGAATCTAGGTGTATCATTCGTGCTCGGTAGTTTCGCTCCTAAAGTTGTGTTCGAGCATCAAGTGTAAACGAAGTGGGTACACGAGTTGTGTAGTTATCCGGATGTTCATGGTTTAATCTTGGTTGACTTTGTGTGAGTGGTGAAGTTGTTGATTGAATACAACTGTACCAATCTTGATCTGTAGTTTCGCTACCGAAGTTGTGTTCGTGCATGAAGTGTAAACCAAGTGGATTCACAATTTGTTTTGTTATCCCGATGTTCATGGTTGAATGTTCATAGAGTTTTTATGAAGTGTGAAGTTGTTGAGGGAATCTAGGTGTATCATTCGTGCTCGGTAGTTTCGCTCCTAAAGTTGTGTTCGAGCATCAAGTGTAAACGAAGTGGGTACACGAGTTGTGTAGTTATCCGGATGTTCATGGTTTAATCTTGGTTGACTTTGTGTGAGTGGTGAAGTTGTTGATTGAATACAACTGTACCAATCTTGCTCTGTAGTTTCGCTACCGAAGTTGTGTTCGTGCATGAAGTGTAAACCAAGTGGATTCACAATTTGTTTTGTTATCCCGATGTTCATGGTTGAATGTTCATAGAGTTTTTATGAAGTGTGAAGTTGTTGAGGGAATCTAGGTGTATCATTCGTGCTCGGTAGTTTCGCTCCTAAAGTTGTGTTCGAGCATCAAGTGTAAACGAAGTGGGTACACGAGTTGTGTAGTTATCCGGATGTTCATGGTTTAATCTTGGTTGACTTTGTGTGAGTGGTGAAGTTGTTGATTGAATACAAGTGTACCAATCTTGATCTGTAGTTTCGCTACCGAAGTTGTGTTCGTGCATGAAGTGTAAACCAAGTGGATTCACAATTTGTTTTGTTATCCCGGTTATACCAATCTTGCTTTGTAGTTTCGCTACCGAAGTTGTGTTCGTGCATGAAGTGTAAACCAAGTGGATTCACAATTTGTTTTGTAATCCCGATGTTCTTGGTCGAATGATCGTAGAGTTTTTATGAAGTGTGAAGTTGTTGAGGGAATCTAGGTGTACCATTCGTGCTAGGTACTTTCGCTACTAAAGTTGTGTTCGAGCATCGAGTTTAAACGAAGTGGACACACGGGATGTGTAGTTATCCGGATATTGATGGCTTAATCTTGGTTGACTTTGTGTGAGTGGTGAAGTTGTTGATTGAATAAAAGTGTACCAATCATGCTCGGTAGTTTCGCTACCGAAGTTGTGTTCGTGCATGAAGTGTAAACCAAGTGGATACACAATTTGTTTTGTTATCCCGATGTTCATGGTCGAATGTTCGAAGAGTTTGTATCAAGTGTGAAGTTGTTGAGGGAATCTAGGTGTACCATTCGGGCTCAGTACTTTCGCTACTAAAGTTGTGTTCGAGCATCAAGTTTAAACGAAGTGTACACACGGGTTGTGTAGTCATCCGGATATTCATGGTTTAATCTTGGTTGACTTTGTGTGAGTGGTGAAGTTGTTGATTGAATACAAGTCTACCAATCTTGCTCTGTAGTTTCGCTACCGAAGTTGTGTTCGTGCATGAAGTGTAAACCAAGTGGATTCACAATTTGTTTTGTTATCCCGATGTTCATGGTTGAATGTTCGTACAGTTTTTATGAAGTGTGAAGTTGTTGTGGGAATCCAGGGTACCATTCGTGCTCGGTAGTTTCGCTCCTAAAGTTGTGTTCGAGCATTAAGTGTAAACGAAGTGGGTACAAGAGTTGTGTAGTTATCCGGATGTTCATGGTTTAATCTTGGTTGACTTTGTGGGAGTGGTGAAGTTGTTGATTGAATTCAAGTGTACCAAGCTTGCTCTGTAGTTTCGCTACCGAAGTTGTGTTCGTGCATGAAGTGTAAACCAAGTGGATTCACAATTTGTTTTGTTATCCCGATGTTCATGGTTGAATGTTCGTACAGTTTTTATGAAGTGTGAAGTTGTTGTGGGAATCCAGGGTACCATTCGTGCTCGGTAGTTTCGCTCCTAAAGTTGTGTTCGAGCATTAAGTGTAAACGAAGTGGGTACAAGAGTTGTGTAGTTATCCGGATGTTCATGGTTTAATCTTGGTTGACTTTGTGGGAGTGGTGAAGTTGTTGATTGAATTCAAGTGTACCAAGCTTGCTCTGTAGTTTCGCTACCGAAGTTGTGTTCGTGCATGAAGTGTAAACCAAGTGGATTCACAATTTGTTTTGTTATCCCGATGTTCATGGTTGGATGTTCGTAGAGTTTTTATGAAGTGTGAAGTTGTTGAGGGAATCCAGGTGTACCATTCGTGCTCGGTAGTTTCGCTACTAAAGTTGTGTTCGAGCATCATGTCTAAACCAAGTGGGTACACGAGTTGTGTAGTTATTCGGATGTTCATGGTTTAATCTTGGTTGACTTTGTGTGAGTGGTGAAGTTGTTGATTGAATACAAGTGTACCAATCTTGATCTGTAGTTTCGCTACCGAAGTTGTGTTCGTGCATGAAGTGTAAACCAAGTGGATTCACAATTTGTTTTGTTATCCCGATGTTCATGGTTGAATGTTCATATAGTTTTTATGAAGTGTGAAGTTGTTGAGGGAATCTAGGTGTATCATTCGTGCTCGGTAGTTTCGCTCCTAAAGTTGTGTTCGAGCATCAAGTGTAAACGAAGTGGGTACACGAGTTGTGTAGTTATCCGGATGTTCATGGTTTAATCTTGGTTGACTTTGTGTGAGTGGTGAAGTTGTTGATTGAATACAACTGTACCAATCTTGATCTGTAGTTTCGCTACCGAAGTTGTGTTCGTGCATGAAGTGTAAACCAAGTGGATTCACAATTTGTTTTGTTATCCCGATGTTCATGGTTGAATGTTCATAGAGTTTTTATGAAGTGTGAAGTTGTTGAGGGAATCTAGGTGTATCATTCGTGCTCGGTAGTTTCGCTCCTAAAGTTGTGTTCGAGCATCAAGTGTAAACGAAGTGGGTACACGAGTTGTGTAGTTATCCGGATGTTCATGGTTTAATCTTGGTTGACTTTGTGTGAGTGGTGAAGTTGTTGATTGAATACAACTGTACCAATCTTGCTCTGTAGTTTCGCTACCGAAGTTGTGTTCGTGCATGAAGTGTAAACCAAGTGGATTCACAATTTGTTTTGTTATCCCGATGTTCATGGTTGAATGTTCATAGAGTTTTTATGAAGTGTGAAGTTGTTGAGGGAATCTAGGTGTATCATTCGTGCTCGGTAGTTTCGCTCCTAAAGTTGTGTTCGAGCATCAAGTGTAAACGAAGTGGGTACACGAGTTGTGTAGTTATCCGGATGTTCATGGTTTAATCTTGGTTGACTTTGTGTGAGTGGTGAAGTTGTTGATTGAATACAAGTGTACCAATCTTGATCTGTAGTTTCGCTACCGAAGTTGTGTTCGTGCATGAAGTGTAAACCAAGTGGATTCACAATTTGTTTTGTTATCCCGGTTATACCAATCTTGCTTTGTAGTTTCGCTACCGAAGTTGTGTTCGTGCATGAAGTGTAAACCAAGTGGATTCACAATTTGTTTTGTAATCCCGATGTTCTTGGTCGAATGATCGTAGAGTTTTTATGAAGTGTGAAGTTGTTGAGGGAATCTAGGTGTACCATTCGTGCTAGGTACTTTCGCTACTAAAGTTGTGTTCGAGCATCGAGTTTAAACGAAGTGGACACACGGGATGTGTAGTTATCCGGATATTGATGGTTTAATCTTGGTTGACTTTGTGTGAGTGGTGAAGTTGTTGATTGAATAAAAGTGTACCAATCATGCTCGGTAGTTTCGCTACCGAAGTTGTGTTCGTGCATGAAGTGTAAACCAAGTGGATACACAATTTGTTTTGTTATCCCGATGTTCATGGTCGAATGTTCGAAGAGTTTTTATCAAGTGTGAAGTTGTTGAGGGAATCTAGGTGTACCATTCGGGCTCAGTACTTTCGCTACTAAAGTTGTGTTCGAGCATCAAGTTTAAACGAAGTGTACACACGGGTTGTGTAGTCATCCGGATATTCATGGTTTAATCTTGGTTGACTTTGTGTGAGTGGTGAAGTTGTTGATTGAATACAAGTCTACCAATCTTGCTCTGTAGTTTCGCTACCGAAGTTGTGTTCGTGCATGAAGTGTAAACCAAGTGGATTCACAATTTGTTTTGTTATCCCGATGTTCATGGTTGAATGTTCGTACAGTTTTTATGAAGTGTGAAGTTGTTGTGGGAATCCAGGGTACCATTCGTGCTCGGTAGTTTCGCTCCTAAAGTTGTGTTCGAGCATTAAGTGTAAACGAAGTGGGTACAAGAGTTGTGTAGTTATCCGGATGTTCATGGTTTAATCTTGGTTGACTTTGTGGGAGTGGTGAAGTTGTTGATTGAATTCAAGTGTACCAAGCTTGCTCTGTAGTTTCGCTACCGAAGTTGTGTTCGTGCATGAAGTGTAAACCAAGTGGATTCACAATTTGTTTTGTTATCCCGATGTTCATGGTTGGATGTTCGTAGAGTTTTTATGAAGTGTGAAGTTGTTGAGGGAATCCAGGTGTACCATTCGTGCTCGGTAGTTTCGCTACTAAAGTTGTGTTCGAGCATCATGTCTAAACCAAGTGGGTACACGAGTTGTGTAGTTATTCGGATGTTCATGGTTTAATCTTGGTTGACTTTGTGTGAGTGGTGAAGTTGTTGATTGAATACAAGTGTACCAATCTTGATCTGTAGTTTCGCTACCGAAGTTGTGTTCGTGCATGAAGTGTAAACCAAGTGGATTCACAATTTGTTTTGTTATCCCGATGTTCATGGTTGAATGTTCATATAGTTTTTATGAAGTGTGAAGTTGTTGAGGGAATCTAGGTGTATCATTCGTGCTCGGTAGTTTCGCTCCTAAAGTTGTGTTCGAGCATCAAGTGTAAACGAAGTGGGTACACGAGTTGTGTAGTTATCCGGATGTTCATGGTTTAATCTTGGTTGACTTTGTGTGAGTGGTGAAGTTGTTGATTGAATACAACTGTACCAATCTTGATCTGTAGTTTCGCTACCGAAGTTGTGTTCGTGCATGAAGTGTAAACCAAGTGGATTCACAATTTGTTTTGTTATCCCGATGTTCATGGTTGAATGTTCATAGAGTTTTTATGAAGTGTGAAGTTGTTGAGGGAATCTAGGTGTATCATTCGTGCTCGGTAGTTTCGCTCCTAAAGTTGTGTTCGAGCATCAAGTGTAAACGAAGTGGGTACACGAGTTGTGTAGTTATCCGGATGTTCATGGTTTAATCTTGGTTGACTTTGTGTGAGTGGTGAAGTTGTTGATTGAATACAACTGTACCAATCTTGCTCTGTAGTTTCGCTACCGAAGTTGTGTTCGTGCATGAAGTGTAAACCAAGTGGATTCACAATTTGTTTTGTTATCCCGATGTTCATGGTTGAATGTTCATAGAGTTTTTATGAAGTGTGAAGTTGTTGAGGGAATCTAGGTGTATCATTCGTGCTCGGTAGTTTCGCTCCTAAAGTTGTGTTCGAGCATCAAGTGTAAACGAAGTGGGTACACGAGTTGTGTAGTTATCCGGATGTTCATGGTTTAATCTTGGTTGACTTTGTGTGAGTGGTGAAGTTGTTGATTGAATACAAGTGTACCAATCTTGATCTGTAGTTTCGCTACCGAAGTTGTGTTCGTGCATGAAGTGTAAACCAAGTGGATTCACAATTTGTTTTGTTATCCCGGTTATACCAATCTTGCTTTGTAGTTTCGCTACCGAAGTTGTGTTCGTGCATGAAGTGTAAACCAAGTGGATTCACAATTTGTTTTGTAATCCCGATGTTCTTGGTCGAATGATCGTAGAGTTTTTATGAAGTGTGAAGTTGTTGAGGGAATCTAGGTGTACCATTCGTGCTAGGTACTTTCGCTACTAAAGTTGTGTTCGAGCATCGAGTTTAAACGAAGTGGACACACGGGATGTGTAGTTATCCGGATATTGATGGTTTAATCTTGGTTGACTTTGTGTGAGTGGTGAAGTTGTTGATTGAATAAAAGTGTACCAATCATGCTCGGTAGTTTCGCTACCGAAGTTGTGTTCGTGCATGAAGTGTAAACCAAGTGGATACACAATTTGTTTTGTTATCCCGATGTTCATGGTCGAATGTTCGAAGAGTTTTTATCAAGTGTGAAGTTGTTGAGGGAATCTAGGTGTACCATTCGGGCTCAGTACTTTCGCTACTAAAGTTGTGTTCGAGCATCAAGTTTAAACGAAGTGTACACACGGGTTGTGTAGTCATCCGGATATTCATGGTTTAATCTTGGTTGACTTTGTGTGAGTGGTGAAGTTGTTGATTGAATACAAGTCTACCAATCTTGCTCTGTAGTTTCGCTACCGAAGTTGTGTTCGTGCATGAAGTGTAAACCAAGTGGATTCACAATTTGTTTTGTTATCCCGATGTTCATGGTTGAATGTTCGTACAGTTTTTATGAAGTGTGAAGTTGTTGTGGGAATCCAGGGTACCATTCGTGCTCGGTAGTTTCGCTCCTAAAGTTGTGTTCGAGCATTAAGTGTAAACGAAGTGGGTACAAGAGTTGTGTAGTTATCCGGATGTTCATGGTTTAATCTTGGTTGACTTTGTGGGAGTGGTGAAGTTGTTGATTGAATTCAAGTGTACCAAGCTTGCTCTGTAGTTTCGCTACCGAAGTTGTGTTCGTGCATGAAGTGTAAACCAAGTGGATTCACAATTTGTTTTGTTATCCCGATGTTCATGGTTGGATGTTCGTAGAGTTTTTATGAAGTGTGAAGTTGTTGAGGGAATCCAGGTGTACCATTCGTGCTCGGTAGTTTCGCTACTAAAGTTGTGTTCGAGCATCATGTCTAAACCAAGTGGGTACACGAGTTGTGTAGTTATTCGGATGTTCATGGTTTAATCTTGGTTGACTTTGTGTGAGTGGTGAAGTTGTTGATTGAATACAAGTGTACCAATCTTGATCTGTAGTTTCGCTACCGAAGTTGTGTTCGTGCATGAAGTGTAAACCAAGTGGATTCACAATTTGTTTTGTTATCCCGATGTTCATGGTTGAATGTTCATATAGTTTTTATGAAGTGTGAAGTTGTTGAGGGAATCTAGGTGTATCATTCGTGCTCGGTAGTTTCGCTCCTAAAGTTGTGTTCGAGCATCAAGTGTAAACGAAGTGGGTACACGAGTTGTGTAGTTATCCGGATGTTCATGGTTTAATCTTGGTTGACTTTGTGTGAGTGGTGAAGTTGTTGATTGAATACAACTGTACCAATCTTGATCTGTAGTTTCGCTACCGAAGTTGTGTTCGTGCATGAAGTGTAAACCAAGTGGATTCACAATTTGTTTTGTTATCCCGATGTTCATGGTTGAATGTTCATAGAGTTTTTATGAAGTGTGAAGTTGTTGAGGGAATCTAGGTGTATCATTCGTGCTCGGTAGTTTCGCTCCTAAAGTTGTGTTCGAGCATCAAGTGTAAACGAAGTGGGTACACGAGTTGTGTAGTTATCCGGATGTTCATGGTTTAATCTTGGTTGACTTTGTGTGAGTGGTGAAGTTGTTGATTGAATACAACTGTACCAATCTTGCTCTGTAGTTTCGCTACCGAAGTTGTGTTCGTGCATGAAGTGTAAACCAAGTGGATTCACAATTTGTTTTGTTATCCCGATGTTCATGGTTGAATGTTCATAGAGTTTTTATGAAGTGTGAAGTTGTTGAGGGAATCTAGGTGTATCATTCGTGCTCGGTAGTTTCGCTCCTAAAGTTGTGTTCGAGCATCAAGTGTAAACGAAGTGGGTACACGAGTTGTGTAGTTATCCGGATGTTCATGGTTTAATCTTGGTTGACTTTGTGTGAGTGGTGAAGTTGTTGATTGAATACAAGTGTACCAATCTTGATCTGTAGTTTCGCTACCGAAGTTGTGTTCGTGCATGAAGTGTAAACCAAGTGGATTCACAATTTGTTTTGTTATCCCGGTTATACCAATCTTGCTTTGTAGTTTCGCTACCGAAGTTGTGTTCGTGCATGAAGTGTAAACCAAGTGGATTCACAATTTGTTTTGTAATCCCGATGTTCTTGGTCGAATGATCGTAGAGTTTTTATGAAGTGTGAAGTTGTTGAGGGAATCTAGGTGTACCATTCGTGCTAGGTACTTTCGCTACTAAAGTTGTGTTCGAGCATCGAGTTTAAACGAAGTGGACACACGGGATGTGTAGTTATCCGGATATTGATGGTTTAATCTTGGTTGACTTTGTGTGAGTGGTGAAGTTGTTGATTGAATAAAAGTGTACCAATCATGCTCGGTAGTTTCGCTACCGAAGTTGTGTTCGTGCATGAAGTGTAAACCAAGTGGATACACAATTTGTTTTGTTATCCCGATGTTCATGGTCGAATGTTCAAAGAGTTTTTATGAAGTGTGAAGTTGTTGAGGGAATCTAGGTGTACCATTCGGGCTCGGTACTTTCGCTACTAAAGTTGTGTTCGAGCATCAAGTTTATACGAAGTGTACACACGGGTTGTGTAGTCATCCGGATATTCATGGTTTACTCTTGGTTGACTTTGTGTGAGTGGTGAAGTTGTTGATTGAATACAAGTGTACCAATCTTGCTCTGTAGTTTCGATACCGAAGTTGTGTTCGTGCATGAAGTGTAAACCAAGTGGATTCACAATTTGTTTTGTTATCCCGATGTTCATGGTTGAATGTTCGTAGAGTTTTTATGAAGTGTGAAGTTGTTGAGGGAATCCAGGTGTACCAATCGTGCTCGGTAGTTTCGCTCCTAAAGTTGTGTTCGAGCATCAAGTGTAACCGAAGTGGGTACACGAGTTGTGTAGTTATCCGGATGTTCATGGATCTTGGTTGACTTTGTGTGAGTGGTGATGTTTTTGATTGAATACAAGTGTACCAATCATGCTCGGTAGTTTCGCTACCGAAGTTGTGTTCGTGCATGAAGTGTAAACCAAGTGGATTCACAATTTGTTTTGTTATCCCGATGTTCATGGTCGAATGTCCGAAGAGTTTTTATGAAGTGTGAAGTTGTTGTGGGAATCCAGGGTACCATTCGTGCTCGGTAGTTTCGCTCCTAAAGTTGTGTTCGAGCATCAAGTGTAAACGAAGTGGGTACACGGGTTGTGTAGTTATCCAGATGTTCATGGTTTAATCTTGGTTGACTTTGTGTGAGTGGTGAAGTTGTTGATTGAATTCAAGTGTACCAATCTTGCTCTGTAGTTTCGCTACCGAAGTTGTGTTCGTGCATGAAGTGTAAACCAAGTGGATTCACAATTTGTTTTGTAATCCTGATGTTCATGGTTGAATGTTCGTAGAGTTTTTATGAAGTGTGAAGTTGTTGAGGGAATCCAGGTGTACCATTCGTGCTCGGTAGTTTCGCTCCTAAAGTTGTGTTCGAGCATCAAGTGTAACCGAAGTGGGTACACGAGTTGTGTAGTTATCCGGATGTTCATGGATCTTGGTTGACTTTGTGTGAGTGGTGATGTTTTTTATTGAATACAAGTGTACCAATCATGCTCGGTAGTTTCGCTACCGAAGTTGTGTTCGTGCATGAAGTGTAAACCAAGTGGATACACAATTTGTTTTGTCATCCCGATGTTCATGGTCGAATGATCGTAGAGTTTTTATGAAGTGTGAAGTTGTTGAGGGAATCTAGGTGTACCATTCGTGCTAGGTACTTTCGCTACTAAAGTTGTGTTCGAGCATCGAGTTTAAACGAAGTGGACACACGGGTTGTGTAGTTATCCGGATATTCATGGTTTAATCTTGGCTGACTTTGTGTGAGTGGTGAAGTTGTTGATTGAATAAAAGTGTACCAATCATGCTCGGTAGTTTCGCTACCGAAGTTGTGTTCGTGCATGAAGTGTAAACCAAGTGGATTCACAATTTGTTTTGTTATCCCGATGTTCATGGTCGAATGTCCGAAGAGTTTTTATGAAGTGTGAAGTTGTTGTGGGAATCCAGGGTACCATTCGTGCTCGGTAGTTTCGCTCCTAAAGTTGTGTTCGAGCATCAAGTGTAAACGAAGTGGGTACACGAGTTGTGTAGTTATCCGGGTGTTCATGGTTTAATCTTGGTTGACTTTGTGTGAGTGGTGAAGTTGTTGATTGTATTCAAGTGTACCAATCTTGCTCTGTAGTTTCGCTACCGAAGTTGTGTTCGTGCATGAAGTGTAAACCAAGTGGATTCACAATTTGTTTTGTAATCCCGATGTTCTTGGTCGAATGATCGTAGAGTTTTTATGAAGTGTGAAGTTGTTGAGGGAATCTAGGTGTACCATTCGTGCTAGGTACTTTCGCTACTAAAGTTGTGTTCGAGCATCGAGTTTAAACGAAGTGGACACACGGGATGTGTAGTTATCCGGATATTGATGGTTTAATCTTGGTTGACTTTGTGTGAGTGGTGAAGTTGTTGATTGAATAAAAGTGTACCAATCATGCTCGGTAGTTTCGCTACCGAAGTTGTGTTCGTGCATGAAGTGTAAACCAAGTGGATACACAATTTGTTTTGTTATCCCGATGTTCATGGTCGAATGTTCGAAGAGTTTTTATGAAGTGTGAAGTTGATGAGGGAATCTAGGTGTACCATTCGGGCTCGGTACTTTCGCTACTAAAGTTGTGTTCGAGCATCAAGTTTAAACGAAGTGTACACACGGGTTGTGTAGTCATCCGGATATTCATGGTTTACTCTTGGTTGACTTTGTGTGAGTGGTGAAGTTGTTGATTGAATACAAGTGTACCAATCTTGCTCTGTAGTTTCGCTACCGAAGTTGTGTTCGTGCATGAAGTGTAAACCAAGTGGATTCACAATTTGTTTTGTTATCCCGATGTTCATGGTTGAATGTTCGTAGAGTTTTTATGAAGTGTGAAATTGTTGAGGGAATCCAGGTGTACCAATCGTGCTCGGTAGTTTCGCTCCTAAAGTTGTGTTCGAGCATCAAGTGTAACCGAAGTGGGTACACGAGTTGTGTAGTTATCCGGATGTTCATGGATCTTGGTTGACTTTGTGTGAGTGGTGATGTTTTTGATTGAATAAAAGTGTACCAATCATGCTCGGTAGTTTCGCTACCGAAGTTGTGTTCGTGCATGAAGTGTAAACCAAGTGGATACACAATTTGTTTTGTCATCCCGATGTTCATGGTCGAATGATCGTAGAGTTTTTATGAAGTGTGAAGTTGTTGAGGGAATCTAGGTGTACCATTCGTGCTAGGTACTTTCGCTACTAAAGTTGTGTTCGAGCATCGAGTTTAAACGAAGTGGACACACGAGTTGTGTAGTTATCCGGATATTCATGGTTTAATCTTGGCTGACTTTGTGTGAGTGGTGAAGTTGTTGATTGAATAAAAGTGTACCAATCATGCTCGGTAGTTTCGCTACCGAAGTTGTGTTCGTGCACGAAGTGTAAACCAAGTGGATACACAATTTGTTTTGTTATCCCGATGTTCCTGGTTGAATGTTCGTAGAGTTTTTATGAAGTGTGAAGTTGTTGTGGGAATCCAGGGTACCATTCGTGCTCGGTAGTTTCGCTCCTAAAGTTGTGTTCGAGCATCAAGTGTAAACGAAGTGGGTACACGGGTTGTGTAGTTATCCGGATGTTCATGGTTTAATCTTGGTTGACTTTGTGTGAGTGGTGAAGTTGTTGATTGAATTCAAGTGTACCAATCTTGCTCTGTAGTTTCGCTACCGAAGTTGTGTTCGTGCATGAAGTGCAAACCAAGTGGATTCACAATTTGTTTTGTAATCCTGATGTTCATGGTTGAATGTTCGTAGAGTTTTTATGAAGTGTGAAGTTGTTGAAGGAATCCAGGTGTACCATTCGTGCTCGGTACTTTCGCTACTAAAGTTGTGTTCGAGCATCATGTCTAAACCAAGTGGGTACACGAGTTGTGTAGTTATCCGGATGTTCATGGTTTAATCTTGGTTGACTTTGTGTGAGTTGTGAAGTTGTTGAATGAATACAAGTGTACCAATCTTGATCTGTAGTTTCGCTACCGAAGTTGTGTTCGTGCATGAAGTGTAAACCAAGTGGATTCACATATTGTTTTGTTATCCCGATGTTCATGGTTGAATGTTCGTAGAGTTTTTATGAAGTGTGAAGTTGTTGAGGGAATCCAGGTGTACCATTCGTGCTCGATAGTTTCGCTCCTAAAGTTGTGTTCGAGCATCAAGTGTAACCGAAGTGGGTACACGAGTTGTGTAGTTATCCGGATGTTCATGGTTTAATCTTGGTTGACTATGTGTGAGTGGTGAAGTTGTTAATTGAATTCAAGTGTACCAATCTTGCTCTGTAGTTTCGCTACCGAAGTTGTGTTCGTGCAAGAAGTGTAAACCAAGTGGATTCACAATTTGTTTTGTAATCCCGATGTTCATGGTTGAATGTTCGTAGAGTTTTTATGAAGTGTGAAGTTGTTGAGGGAATCCAGGTGTACCATTCGTGCTTGGTACTTTCGCTACTAAAGTTGTGTTCGAGCATCGAGTTTAAACGAAGTGGACACACGGGTTGTGTAGTTATCCGGATATTCGTGGTTTAATCTTGGCTGACTTTGTGTGAGTGGTGAATTTGTTGATTGAATAAAAGTGTACCAATCATGCTCGTTAGTTTCGCTACCGAAGTTGTGTTCGTGCATGAAGTGTAAACCAAGTGGATACATAATTTGTTTTGTTATCCCGATGTTCATGGTCGATTGTTCGGAGAGTTTTTATGTAGTGTGAAGTTGTTGAGGGAATCTAGGTGTACCATTCGGGCTCGGTACTTTCGCTACTAAAGTTGTGTTCAAGCATGAAGTTTAAACGAAGTGTACACACGGGTTGTGTAGTTATCCGGATATTCATGGTTTAATCTTGGTTTACTTTGTGTGAGTGGTGAAGTTGTTGATTGAATAAAAGTGTACCAATCTTGGTCTGTAGTTCGCTACCGAAGTTGTGTTCGTGCATGAAGTGTAAACCAAGTGGATACACAATTTGTTTTGTTATCCCGATGTTCATGGTCGAATGATCGTACCATTCGTGCTCGGTAGTTTTGCTCCTAAAGTTGTGTTCGAGTATCAAGTTTAAACGAAGTGGACACACGCGTTGTGTAGTTATCCGGATAATCATGGTTTAATCTTGGTTGACTTTGTGTGAGTGGTGAAGTTGTTGATTGAATACAAGGGTACCAATCATGCTCGGTAGTTTCGGTACCGAAGTTGTGTTCGTGCATGAAGTGTAAACCAAGTGGATACACAATTTGTTTTGTTATCCCGATGTTCATGGTCGAATGATCGTAGAGTTTTTATGAAGTGTGAAGTTGTTGATGGTATCCAAGTGTACCATTCGTGCTCGGTACTTTCGCTACTAAAGCTGTGTTCGAGCATCAAGTTTAAACCAAGTGGATACACAGGTTGTGTAGTTATCATGACTTCATGGTTTAATCTTGGTTGACTTTGTGTGAGTGGTGAAGTTGTTGATTGAATACAAGTGTACAAATCATGCTCGGTAGTTTCGCTACCGAAGTTGTGTTCGTGCATGAAGTGTAAACCAAGCGGATTCACAATTTGTTTTGTTATCCCGATGTTCATGGTTGAATGTTCGTAGAGTTTTTATGAAGTGTGAAGTTGTTGTGGGAATCCAGGGTACCATTCGGGCTCGGTAGTTTCGCTCCTAAAGTTGTGTTCGAGCATCAAGTGTAAACGAGAGGGTACACGAGTTGTGTAGTTATCCGGATGTTCATGGTTTAATCTTGGTTGACTTTGTGTGAGTGGTGATGTTTTTGATTGAATACAAGCGTACCAATCTTGCTCTGTTGTTTCGCTACCGAAGTTGTGTTCGTGCATGAAGTGTAAACCAAGTGGATTCACATTTTGTTTTGTTATCCCGATGTTCATGGTTGAATGTTCGTAGAGTTTTTATGAAGTGTGAAGTTGTTGAGGGAATCCAGGTGTACCATTCGTGCTCGATAGTTTCGCTCCTAAAGTTGTGTTCGAGCATCAAGTGTAACCGAAGTGGGTACACGAGTTGTGTAGTTATCCGGATGTTCATGGTTTAATCTTGGTTGACTTTGTGTGAGTGGTGATGTTTTTGATTGAATACAAGCGTACCAATCTTGCTCTGTTGTTTCGCTACCGAAGTTGTGTTCGTGCATGAAGTGTAAACCAAGTGGATTCACATTTTGTTTTGTTATCCCGATGTTCATGGTTGAATGTTCGTAGAGTTTTTATGAAGTGTGAAGTTGTTGAGGGAATCTAGTGTACCATTCGTGCTAGGTACTTTCGCTACTAAAGTTGTGTTCGAGCATCGAGTTTAAACGAAGTGGACACACGAGTTGTGTAGTTATCCGGATATTGATGGTTTAATCTTGGTTGACTTTGTGTGAGTGGTGAAGTTGTTGATTGAATAAAAGTGTACCAATCATGCTCGGTAGTTTCGCTACCGAAGTTGTGTTCGTGCATGAAGTGTAAACCAAGTGGATACAAAATTTGTTTTGTTATCCCGATATTCATGGTCGAATGTTCGAAGAGTTTTTATGAAGTGTGAAGTTGTTGAGGGAATCTAGGTGTACCATTCGGGCTCGGTACTTTCGCTACTAAAGTTGTGTTCGAGCATGAAGTTTAAACGAAATGTACACACGGGTTGTGTAGTCATCCGGATATTCATGGTTTAATCTTGGTTGACTTTGTGTGAGTGGTGAAGTTGTTGATTTAATACAAGTGTACAAATCTTGCTCTGTAGTTTCGCTACTGAAGTTGTGTTCGTGCATGAAGTGTAAACCAAGTGGATTCACAATTTGTTCTGTTATCCCGATGTTCATGATTGAATGTTCGTAGAGTTTTTATGAAGTGTGAAGTTGTTGTGGGAATCTAGGGGTACCATTCGTGCTCGGTAGTTTCGCACCTAAAGTTGTTTTCGAGCATCAAGTGTAAACGAAGTGGGTACACGAGTTGTGTAGTTATACGGATGTTCATGGTTTAATCTTGGTTGACTTTGTGTGAGTGGTGTAGTTGTTGATTGAATTCAAGTGTACCAATCTTGCTCTGTAGTTTCGCTACCGAAGTTGTGTTCGTGCAAGAAGTGTAAACCAAGTGGATTCACAATTTGTTTTGTAGTCCCGATGTTCATGGTTGAATGTTCGTAGAGTTTTTATGAAGTGTGAAGTTGTTGAGGGAATCCAGGTGTACCATTCGTGCTTGGTACTTTCGCTACTAAAGTTGTGTTCGAGCATCAAGTTTAAACCAAGTGGATACACGGGTTGTGTAGTTATCATGACTTCATGGTTTAATCTTGGTTGACTTTGTGTGAGTGGTGAAGTTGTTGATTGAATACAAGTGTACAAATCATGCTCGGTAGTTTCGCTACCGAAGTTGTGTTCGTGCATGAAGTGTAAACGAAGTGGATTCACAATTTGTTTTGTTATCCCGATGTTCATGGTTGAATGTTCGGAGAGTTTTTATGAAGTGTGAAGTTGTTGTGGGAATCCAGGGTACCATTCAGGCTCGGTAGTATCGCTCCTAAAGTTGTGTTCGAGCATCAAGTGTAAACGAGTGGGTACACGAGTTGTGTAGTTATCCGGATATTTATGGTTTAATCTTGGTTGACTTTGTGTGAGTGGTGATGTTTTTGATTGAATACAAGCGTACCAATCTTGCTCTGTAGTTTCGCTACCGAAGTTGTGTTCGTGCATGAAGTGTAAACCAAGTGGATTCACATTTTGTTTTGTTATCCCGATGTTCATGGTTGAATGTTCGTAGAGTTTTTATGAAGTGTGAAGTTGTTGAGGGAATCCAGGTGTACCATTCGTGCTCGATAGTTTCGCTCCTAAAGTTGTGTTCGAGCATCAAGTGTAACCGAAGTGGGTACACGAGTTGTGTAGTTATCCGGATGTTCATGGTTTAATCTTGGTTGACTTTGTGTGAGTGGTGATGTTTTTGATTGAATACAAGTGTACCAATCATGCTCGGTAGTTTCGCTACCGAAGTTGTGTTCGTGCATGAAGTGTAAACCAAGTGGATACACAATTTGTTTTGTTATCCCGATGTTCATGGTCGAATGTTCGAAGAGTTTTTATGAAGTGTGAAGTTGTTGAGGGAATCTAGGTGTACCATTCGGGCTCGGTACTTTCGCTACTAAAGTTGTGTTCGAGCATGAATTTTAAACGAAATGTACACACGGGTTGTGTAGTCATCCGGATATTCATGGTTTAATCTTGGTTGACTTTGTGTGAGTGGTGAAGTTGTTGATTTAATACAAGTGTACAAATCTTGCTCTGTAGTTTCGCTACTGAAGTTGTGTTCGTGCATGAAGTGTAAACCAAGTGGATTCACAATTTGTTTTGTTATCCCGATGTTCATGATTGAATGTTCGTAGAGTTTTTATGAAGTGTGAAGTTGTTGTGGGAATCTAGGGGTACCATTCGTGCTCGGTAGTTTCGCACCTAAAGTTGTTTTCGAGCATCAAGTGTAAACGAAGTGGGTACACGAGTTGTGTAGTTATACGGATGTTCATGGTTTAATCTTGGTTGACTTTGTGTGAGTGGTGTAGTTGTTGATTGAATACAAGTGTACCAATCTTGCTCTGTAGTTTCGCTACCGAAGTTGTGTTCGTGCAAGAAGTGTAAACCAAGTGGATTCACAATTTGTTTTGTAGTCCCGATGTTCATGGTTGAATGTTCGTAGAGTTTTTATGAAGTGTGAAGTTGTTGAGGGAATCCAGGTGTACCATTCGTGCTTGGTACTTTCGCTACTAAAGTTGTGTTCGAGCATCAAGTTTAAACCAAGTGGATACACGGGTTGTGTAGTTATCATGACTTCATGGTTTAATCTTGGTTGACTTTGTGTGAGTGGTGAAGTTGTTGATTGAATACAAGTGTACAAATCATGCTCGGTAGTTTCGCTACCGAAGTTGTGTTCGTGCATGAAGTGTAAACGAAGTGGATTCACAATTTGTTTTGTTATCCCGATGTTCATGGTTGAATGTTCGGAGAGTTTTTATGAAGTGTGAAGTTGTTGTGGGAATCCAGGGTACCATTCAGGCTCGGTAGTATCGCTCCTAAAGTTGTGTTCGAGCATCAAGTGTAAACGAGTGGGTACACGAGTTGTGTAGTTATCCGGATATTCATGGTTTAATCTTGGTTGACTTTGTGTGAGTGGTGATGTTTTTGATTGAATACAAGCGTACCAATCTTGCTCTGTAGTTTCGCTACCGAAGTTGTGTTCGTGCATGAAGTGTAAACCAAGTGGATTCACATTTTGTTTTGTTATCCCGATGTTCATGGTTGAATGTTCGTAGAGTTTTTATGAAGTGTGAAGTTGTTGAGGGAATCCAGGTGTACCATTCGTGCTCGATAGTTTCGCTCCTAAAGTTGTGTTCGAGCATCAAGTGTAACCGAAGTGGGTACACGAGTTGTGTAGTTATCCGGATGTTCATGGTTTAATCTTGGTTGACTTTGTGTGAGTGGTGATGTTTTTGATTGAATACAAGTGTACCAATCATGCTCGGTAGTTTCGCTACCGAAGTTGTGTTCGTGCATGAAGTGTAAACCAAGTGGATACACAATTTGTTTTGTTATCCCGATGTTCATGGTCGAATGATCGTAGAGTTTTTATGAAGTGTGAAGTTGTTGATGGTATCCAAGTGTACCATTCGTGCTCGGTACTTTCGCTACTAAAGTTGTGTTCGAGCATCAAGTTTAAACCAAGTGGATACACGGGTTGTGTAGTTATCATGACTTCATGGTTTAATCTTGGTTGACTTTGTGTGAGTGGTGAAGTTGTTGATTGAATACATGTGTACAAATCATGCTCGGTAGTTTCGCTACCGAAGTTGTGTTCGTGCATGAAGTGTAAACCAAGTGGATACAAAATTTGTTTTGTTATCCCGATATTCATGGTCAAATGTTCGAAGAGTTTTTATGAAGTGTGAAGTTGTTGAGGGAATCTAGGTGTACCATTCAGGCTCGGTACTTTCGCTACTAAAGTTGTGTTCGAGCATCAAGTTTAAACGAAATGTACACACGGGTTGTGTAGTCATCCGGATATTCATGGTTTAATCTTGGTTGACTTTGTGTGAGTGGTGAAGTTGTTGATTTAATACAAGTGTACAAATCTTGCTCTGTAGTTTCGCTACTGAAGTTGTGTTCGTGCATGAAGTGTAAACCAAGTGGATTCACAATTTGTTTTGTTATCCCGATGTTCATGATTGAATGTTCGTAGAGTTTTTATGAAGTGTGAAGTTGTTGTGGGAATCTAGGGGTACCATTCGTGCTCGGTAGTTTCGCACCTAAAGTTGTTTTCGAGCATCAAGTGTAAACGAAGTGGGTACACGAGTTGTGTAGTTATACGGATGTTCATGGTTTAATCTTGGTTGACTTTGTGTGAGTGGTGTAGTTGTTGATTGAATACAAGTGTACCAATCTTGCTCTGTAGTTTCGCTACCGAAGTTGTGTTCGTGCAAGAAGTGTAAACCAAGTGGATTCACAATTTGTTTTGTAGTCCCGATGTTCATGGTTGAATGTTCGTAGAGTTTTTATGAAGTGTGAAGTTGTTGAGGGAATCCAGGTGTACCATTCGTGCTTGGTACTTTCGCTACTAAAGTTGTGTTCGAGCATCAAGTTTAAACCAAGTGGATACACGGGTTGTGTAGTTATCATGACTTCATGGTTTAATCTTGGTTGACTTTGTGTGAGTGGTGAAGTTGTTGATTGAATACAAGTGTACAAATCATGCTCGGTAGTTTCGCTACCGAAGTTGTGTTCGTGCATGAAGTGTAAACGAAGTGGATTCACAATTTGTTTTGTTATCCCGATGTTCATGGTTGAATGTTCGGAGAGTTTTTATGAAGTGTGAAGTTGTTGTGGGAATCCAGGGTACCATTCAGGCTCGGTAGTATCGCTCCTAAAGTTGTGTTCGAGCATCAAGTGTAAACGAGTGGGTACACGAGTTGTGTAGTTATCCGGATATTCATGGTTTAATCTTGGTTGACTTTGTGTGAGTGGTGATGTTTTTGATTGAATACAAGCGTACCAATCTTGCTCTGTAGTTTCGCTACCGAAGTTGTGTTCGTGCATGAAGTGTAAACCAAGTGGATTCACATTTTGTTTTGTTATCCCGATGTTCATGGTTGAATGTTCGTAGAGTTTTTATGAAGTGTGAAGTTGTTGAGGGAATCCAGGTGTACCATTCGTGCTCGATAGTTTCGCTCCTAAAGTTGTGTTCGAGCATCAAGTGTAACCGAAGTGGGTACACGAGTTGTGTAGTTATCCGGATGTTCATGGTTTAATCTTGGTTGACTTTGTGTGAGTGGTGATGTTTTTGATTGAATACAAGTGTACCAATCATGCTCGGTAGTTTCGCTACCGAAGTTGTGTTCGTGCATGAAGTGTAAACCAAGTGGATACACAATTTGTTTTGTTATCCCGATGTTCATGGTCGAATGATCGTAGAGTTTTTATGAAGTGTGAAGTTGTTGATGGTATCCAAGTGTACCATTCGTGCTCGGTACTTTCGCTACTAAAGTTGTGTTCGAGCATCAAGTTTAAACCAAGTGGATACACGGGTTGTGTAGTTATCATGACTTCATGGTTTAATCTTGGTTGACTTTGTGTGAGTGGTGAAGTTGTTGATTGAATACATGTGTACAAATCATGCTCGGTAGTTTCGCTACCGAAGTTGTGTTCGTGCATGAAGTGTAAACCAAGTGGATACAAAATTTGTTTTGTTATCCCGATATTCATGGTCAAATGTTCGAAGAGTTTTTATGAAGTGTGAAGTTGTTGAGGGAATCTAGGTGTACCATTCAGGCTCGGTACTTTCGCTACTAAAGTTGTGTTCGAGCATCAAGTTTAAACGAAATGTACACACGGGTTGTGTAGTCATCCGGATATTCATGGTTTAATCTTGGTTGACTTTGTGTGAGTGGTGAAGTTGTTGATTTAATACAAGTGTACAAATCTTGCTCTGTAGTTTCGCTACTGAAGTTGTGTTCGTGCATGAAGTGTAAACCAAGTGGATTCACAATTTGTTTTGTTATCACGATGTTCAGGGTTGAATGTTCGTAGAGTTTTTATGAAGTGTGAAGTTGTTGCGGGAATCCAGGGGTACCATTCGTGCTCGGTAGTTTCGCACCTAAAGTTGTTTTCGAGCATCAAGTGTAAACGAAGTGGGTACACGAGTTGTGTAGTTATCCGGATGTTCATGTTTTAATCTTGGTTGACTTTGTGTGAGTGGTGAAGTTGTTGATTGAATTCAAGTGTACCAATCTTGCTCTGTAGTTTCGCTACCGAAGTTGTGTTCGTGCATGAAGTGTAAACCAAGTGGATACACAATTTGTTTTGTTATCCCGATGTTTATGGTCGAATGATTGTAAAGTTTTTATGAAGTGTGAAGTTGTTGAGAGAATCTAGGTGTATCATCCGCGCTATGTACTTTCGCTACTAAAGTTGTTTTCGAGCATCGAGTATAAAGGAAGTGGACACACGGGTTGTGTAGTTATCCGGATATTCATGGTTTAATCTTGGTTTACTTTGTGTGAGTGGTGAAGTTGTTGATTGAATAAAAGTGTACCAATCTTGGTCTGTAGTTTCGCTACCGAAGTTCTGTTCGTGCATGAAGTGTAAACCAAGTGGATACACAATTTGTTTTGTTATCCCGATGTTCATGGTCGAATGATCGTACCATTCGTGCTCGGTAGTTTCGCTCCTAAAGTTGTGTTCGAGTATCAAGTTTAAACGAAGTGGACACACGCGTGGTGTAGTTATCCGGATTTCATGGTTTAATCTTGGTTGACTTTGTGTGAGTGGTGAAGTTGTTGATTGAATACAAGTGTACCAATATTGCTCGGTAGTTTCGCTACCGAAGTTGTGTTCGTGCATGAAGTGTATACCAAGTGGATTCACAATTTGTTTTGTTATCCCGATGTTCATGGTTGAATGTTCGTAGAGTTTTTATGAAGTGTGAAGTTGTTGAGGGAATCCAGGTGTAGCATTCGTGCGCGGCAGTTTCGCTCCTAAAGTTGTGTACGAGTATTAAGTTTAAACGAAGTGGACACACGGGTTGTGTAGTTATCGTGATTTCATGGATTAATCTTTGTTGCCTTTGTGTGACTGGTGAAGTTGTTGATTGAATACAAGTGTAGCAATCATGCTCGGTAGTTTCGCTAATGAAGTTGTGTTCGTGCATGAAGTGTAAACCAAGTGGATACACAATTTGTTTTGTTATCCCGATGTTCATGGTCGAATGATCGTAGAGTTTTTATGAAGTGTGAAGTTGTTGAGGGAATCCAGGTGTACCATTCGTGCTCGGTAGTTTCGCTCCTAAAGCTGTGTTCGAGTATTAAGTTCAAACGAAGTGGACACACGGGTTGTGTAGTTATCCGGATATTCATGGTTTAATCTTGGTTGACTTTGTGTGAGTGGTGAAGTTGTTGATTGAATTCAAGTGTACCAACATGCTCGGTAGTTTCGCTACTGAAGTTGTGTTCGTGCATGATGTGCAAACCAAGTGGATACACAATTTGTTTTGTTATCCCGATGTTCATGGTCGAATGATCGTATAGTTTTTATGAAGTGTGAAGTTGTTGAGGGAATCCAGGTGTACCATTCGTGCTCGGTACTTTCGCTACTAAAGTTGTGTTCGAGCATCAAGTTTAAACCAAATGGATACACGGGTTGTGTTGTTATCATGATTTCATGGTTTAATCTTGGTTGACTTTGTGTGAGTGGTGAAGTTGTTGATTGAATACAAGTGTACCAATCTTGCTCGGTAGTTCCGCTACCGAAGTTGTGTTCGTGCATGAAGTGTAAACCAAGTGGATTCACAATTTGTTTTGTTATCCCGATGTTCATGGTTGAATGTTCATAGAGTTTTATGAGTTGTGAAGTTGTTGAGGGAATCCAGGCGTACAATTCGTGCTCGGTAGTTTCGCTCCTAAAGTTGTGTTCGAGTATCAAGTTTAAACGAAGTGGACACACACGTTGTGTAGTTATCCGGATAATCATGGTTTAATCTTGGTTGACTTTGTGTGAGTGGTGAAGTTGTTGATAGAATACAAGTGTACCAATCTTGCTCGGTAGTTTCGCTACCGAAGTTGTGTTCGTGCATGAAGTGTATACCAAGTGGATTCACAATTTGTTTTGTTATCTCGATGTTCATGGTTGAATGTTCGTAGAGTTTTTATGAATCCAGGTGTAGCATTCGTGCTCGGTAGTTTCGCTCCTAAAGTTGTGTTCGACTATTAAGTTTAAACGAAGTGGACACACGGGTTGTGTAGTTATCGTGATTTCATGGATTAATCTTTGTTGACTTTGTGTGAGTGGTGAAGTTGTTGATTGAATACAAGTGTACCAATCATGCTCGGTAGTTTCGCTACCGAAGTTGTGTTCGTGGATGAAGTGTAAACCAAGTGGATTCACAATTTATTTTGTTATCCCGATGTTCATGGTTGAATGTTCGTAGAGTTTTTATGAAGTGTGAAGTTGTTGAGGGAATCCAGGTATACCATTCGTGCTCGGTAGTTTCGCTCCTAAAGTTGTGTTCGAGTATCAAGTTTAAACGAAGTGGACACACGCGTTGTGTAGTTATCCGGATAATCATGGTTTAATCTTGGTTGACTTTGTGTGAGTGGTGAAGTTGTTGATTGAATACAAGGGTACTAATCATGCTCGGTAGTTTCGCTACCGAAGTTGTGTTCGTGCATGAAGTGTAAACCAAGTGGATTCACAATTTGTTTTGTTATCCCGATGTTCATGGTTGAATGTTCGTAGAGTTTTTATGAAGTGTGAGGTTGTTGATGGAATCCAAGTGTACCATTCGTGCTCGGTACTTTCGCTACTAAAGTTGTGCTTGAGCATCAAGTTTAAACCAAGTGGATACACGGGTTGTGTGGTTATCATGATTTCATGGTTTAATCTTGGTTGACTTTGTGTGAGTGGTGAAGTTGTTGATTGAATACAAGTGTACCAATCTTGCTCTGTAGTTTTGCTACCGAAGTTGTGTTCGTGCATGAAGTGTAAACCAAGTGGATTCACAATTTGTTTTGTTATCCCGATGTTCATGGTTGAATGTTCGTAGAGTTTTTATGAAGTGTGAAGTTGTTGTGGGAATCCAGGGGTACCATTCGTGCTTGGTACTTTCGCTATTAAAGTTGTGTTCGAGCATCAAGTTTAAACTAAGTGGATACACGGGTTGTGTTGTTATCATGATTTCATGGTTTAATCTTGGTTGACTTTGTGTGAGTGGTGAAGTTGTTGATTGAATACAAGTGTACCAATCATGCTCGGTAGTTTCGCTACCGAAGTTGTGTTCGTGCATGAAGTGTAAACCAGGTGGATTCACAATTTTTTTTGTTATCCCGATGTTCATGGTTGAATGTTCGTAGAGTTTTTATGAAGTGTGAGGTTGTTGATGGAATCCACGTGTACCATTCGTGCTCGGTACTTTTGCTACTAAAGTTGTGCTCGAGCATCATGTTTAAACCAAGTGGATACACGGGTTGTGTTGTTATCATGATTTCATGGTTTAATCTTGGTTGACTTTGTGTGAGTGGTGAAGTTGTTGATTGAATACAAGTGTACCAATCATGCTCGGTAGTTTCGCTACCGAAGTTGTGTTCGTGCATGAAGTATAAACCAAGTGGATTCACAATTTGTTTTGTTATCCCGATGTTCATGGTTGAATGTTCGTAGAGTTTTTATGAAGTGTGAAGTTGTTGAGGGAATCCAGGTATACCATTCGTGCTCGGTAGTTTCGCTCCTAAAGTTGTGTTCGAGTATCAAGTTTAAACGAAGTGGACACACGCGTTGTGTAGTTATCCGGATAATCATGGTTTAATCTTGGTTGACTTTGTGTGAGTGGTGAAGTTGTTGATTGAATACAAGGGTACTAATCATGCTCGGTAGTTTCGCTACCGAAGTTGTGTTCGTGCATGAAGTGTAAACCAAGTGGATTCACAATTTGTTTTGTTATCCCGATGTTCATGGTTGAATATTCGTAGAGTTTTTATGAAGTGTGAGGTTGTTGATGGAATCCAAGTGTACCATTCGTGCTCGGTACTTTCGCTACTAAATTTGTGCTCGAGCATCAAGTTAAAACCAAGTGGATACACGGGTTGAGTGGTTATCATGATTTCATGGTTTAACCTTGGTTGACTTTGTGTGAGTGGTGATGTTGTTGATTGAATACAAGTGTACCAATCTTGCTCTGTAGTTTTGCTACCGAAGTTGTGTTCGTGCATGAAGTGTAAACCAAGTGGATTCACAATTTGTTTTGTTATCCCGATGTTCATGGTTGAATGTTCGTAGAGTTTTTATGAGTTGTGAAGTTGTTGACGGAATCCAGCTGTACCATTCGTGCTCGGTAGTTTCGCTCCTAAAGTTGTGTTCGAGTATCAAGTTTAAACGAAGTGGACACACGCGTTGTGTAGTTATCCGGATAATCATGGTTTAATCTTGGTTGACTTTTTGTGAGTGGTGAAGTTGCTGATTGAATACAAGTGTACCAATCTTGCTCGGTAGTTTCGCTACCGAAGTTGTGTTCGTGCATGAAGTGTAAACCAAGTGGGTTCACAATTTGTTTTGTTATCCCGATGTTCATGGTCGAATGATCGTAGAGTTTTTATGAAGTGTGAAGTTGTTGATGGTATCCAAGTGTATCATTCGTGCTCGGTACTTTCGCTACTAAAGTTGTGTTCGAGCATCAAGTTTAAACCAAGTGGATACACGGGTTGTGTAGTTATCATGATTTCATGGTTTAATCTTGGTTGACTTTGTGTGAGTGGTGAAGTTGTTGATTGAATACAAGTGTACCAATCATGCTCGGTAGTTTCGCTACCGAAGTTGTGTTCGTGCATGAAGTGTAAACCAAGTGGATTCACAAATTGTTTTGTTATCCCGATGTTCATGGTTGAATGTTCGTAGAGTTTTTATGAAGTGTGAAGTTGTTGAGGGAATCCAGGTGTAGCATTCGTGCGCGGCAGTTTCGCTCCTAAAGTTGTGTACGAGTATTAAGTTTAAACGAAGTGGACACACGGGTTGTGTAGTTATCGTGATTTCATGGATTAATCTTTGTTGCCTTTGTGTGACTGGTGAAGTTGTTGATTGAATACAAGTGTAGCAATCATGCTCGGTAGTTTCGCTAATGAAGTTGTGTTCGTGCATGAAGTGTAAACCAAGTGGATACACAATTTGTTTTGTTATCCCGATGTTCATGGTCGAATGATCGTAGAGTTTTTATGAAGTGTGAAGTTGTTGAGGGAATCCAGGTGTACCATTCGTGCTCGGTAGTTTCGCTCCTAAAGCTGTGTTCGAGTATTAAGTTCAAACGAAGTGGACACACGGGTTGTGTAGTTATCCGGATATTCATGGTTTAATCTTGGTTGACTTTGTGTGAGTGGTGAAGTTGTTGATTGAATTCAAGTGTACCAACATGCTCGGTAGTTTCGCTACTGAAGTTGTGTTCGTGCATGAAGTGCAAACCAAGTGGATACACAATTTGTTTTGTTATCCCGATGTTCATGGTCGAATGATCGTATAGTTTTTATGAAGTGTGAAGTCGTTGAGGGAATCCAGGTGTACCATTCGTGCTCTGTACTTTCGCTACTAAAGTTGTGTTCGAGCATCAAGTTTAAACCAAATGGATACACGGGTTGTGTTGTTATCATGATTTCATGGTTTAATCTTGGTTGACTTTGTGTGAGTGGTGAAGTTGTTGATTGAATACAACTGTACCAATCTTGCTCTGTAGTTTCGCTACCGAAGTTGTTTCGTGCATGAAGTGTAAACAAAGTGGATACACAATTTGTTTTGTTATCCCGATGTTCATGGTTGAATGTTCGTAGAGTTTTTATGAGTTGTGAAGTTGTTGAGGGAATCCAGGTGTACAATTCGTGCTCGGTAGTTTCGCTCCTAAAGTTGTGTTCGAGTATCAAGTTTAAACGAAGTGGACACACACGTTGTGTAGTTATCCGGATAATCATGGTTTAATCTTGGTTGACTTTGTGTGAGTGGTGAAGTTGTTGATAGAATACAAGTGTACCAATCTTGCTCGGTAGTTTCGCTACCGAAGTTGTGTTCGTGCATGAAGTGTATACCAAGTGGATTCACAATTTGTTTTGTTATCTCGATGTTCATGGTTGAATGTTCGTAGAGTTTTTATGAATCCAGGTGTAGCATTCGTGCTCGGTAGTTTCGCTCCTAAAGTTGTGTTCGAGTATTAAGTTTAAACGAAGTGGACACACGGGTTGTGTAGTTATCGTGATTTCATGGATTAATCTTTGTTGACTTTGTGTGAGTGGTGAAGTTGTTGATTGAATACAAGTGTACCAATCATGCTCGGTAGTTTCGCTACCGAAGTTGTGTTCGTGCATGAAGTGTAAACCAAGTGGATTCACAATTTATTTTGTTATCCCGATGTTCATGGTTGAATGTTCGTAGAGTTTTTATGAAGTGTGAAGTTGTTGAGGGAATCCAGGTATACCATTCGTGCTCGGTAGTTTCGCTCCTAAAGTTGTGTTCGAGTATCAAGTTTAAACGAAGTGGACACACGCGTTGTGTAGTTATCCGGATAATCATGGTTTAATCTTGGTTGACTTTGTGTGAGTGGTGAAGTTGTTGATTGAATACAAGGGTACTAATCATGCTCGGTAGTTTCGCTACCGAAGTTGTGTTCGTGCATGAAGTGTAAACCAAGTGGATTCACAATTTGTTTTGTTATCCCGATGTTCATGGTTGAATGTTCGTAGAGTTTTTATGAAGTGTGAGGTTGTTGATGGAATCCAAGTGTACCATTCGTGCTCGGTACTTTCGCTACTAAAGTTGTGCTTGAGCATCAAGTTTAAACCAAGTGGATACACGGGTTGTGTGGTTATCATGATTTCATGGTTTAATCTTGGTTGACTTTGTGTGAGTGGTGAAGTTGTTGATTGAATACAAGTGTACCAATCTTGCTCTGTAGTTTTGCTACCGAAGTTGTGTTCGTGCATGAAGTGTAAACCAAGTGGATTCACAATTTGTTTTGTTATCCCGATGTTCATGGTTGAATGTTCGTAGAGTTTTTATGAAGTGTGAAGTTGTTGTGGGAATCCAGGTGTACCATTCGTGCTCGGTAGTTTCGCTCCTAAAGCTGTGTTCGAGTATTAAGTTCAAACGAAGTGGACACACGGGTTGTGTAGTTATCCGGATATTCATGGTTTAATCTTGGTTGACTTTGTGTGAGTGGTGAAGTTGTTGATTGAATTCAAGTGTACCAACATGCTCGGTAGTTTCGCTACTGAAGTTGTGTTCGTGCATGAAGTGCAAACCAAGTGGATACACAATTTGTTTTGTTATCCCGATGTTCATGGTCGAATGATCGTATAGTTTTTATGAAGTGTGAAGTTGTTGAGGGAATCCAGGTGTACCATTCGTGCTCTGTACTTTCGCTACTAAAGTTGTGTTCGAGCATCAAGTTTAAACCAAATGGATACACGGGTTGTGTTGTTATCATGATTTCATGGTTTAATCTTGGTTGACTTTGTGTGAGTGGTGAAGTTGTTGATTGAATACAAGTGTACCAATCTTGCTCGGTAGTTCCGCTACCGAAGTTGTGTTCGTGCATGAAGTGTAAACCAAGTGGATTCACAATTTGTTTTGTTATCCCGATGTTCATGGTTGAATGTTCGTAGAGTTTTTATGAGTTGTGAAGTTGTTGAGGGAATCCAGGTGTACAATTCGTGCTCGGTAGTTTCGCTCCTAAAGTTGTGTTCGAGTATCAAGTTTAAACGAAGTGGACACACACGTTGTGTAGTTATCCGGATAATCATGGTTTAATCTTGGTTGACTTTGTTTGAGTGGTGAAGTTGTTGATAGAATACAAGTGTACCAATCTTGCTCGGTAGTTTCGCTACCGAAGTTGTGTTCGTGCATGAAGTGTATACCAAGTGGATTCACAATTTGTTTTGTTATCTCGATGTTCATGGTTGAATGTTCGTAGAGTTTTTATGAATCCAGGTGTAGCATTCGTGCTCGGTAGTTTCGCTCCAAAAGTTGTGTTCGAGTATTAAGTTTAAACGAAGTGGACACTCGGGTTGTGTAGTTATCGTGATTTCATGGATTAATCTTTGTTGACTTTGTGTGAGTGGTGAAGTTGTTGATTGAATACAAGTGTACCAATCATGCTCGGTAGTTTCGCTACCGAAGTTGTGTTCGTGCATGAAGTGTAAACCAAGTGGATTCACAATTTATTTTGTTATCCCGATGTTCATGGTTGAATGTTCGTAGAGTTTTTATGAAGTGTGAAGTTGTTGAGGGAATCCAGGTATACCATTCGTGCTCGGTAGTTTCGCTCCTAAACTTGTGTTCGAGTATCAAGTTTAAACGAAGTGGACACACGCGTTGTGTAGTTATCCGGATAATCATGGTTTAATCTTGGTTGACTTTGTGTGAGTGGTGAAGTTGTTGATTGAATACAAGGGTACTAATCATGCTCGGTAGTTTCGCTACCGAAGTTGTGTTCGTGCATGAAGTGTAAACCACGTGGATTCACAATTTGTTTTGTTATCCCGAAGTTCATGGTTGAATGTTCGTAGAGTTTTTATGAAGTGTGAGGTTGTTGATGGAATCCAAGTGTACCATTCGTGCTCGGTACTTTCGCTACTAAAGTTGTGCTTGAGCATCAAGTTTAAACCAAGTGGATACACGGGTTGTGTGGTTATCATGATTTCATGGTTTAATCTTGGTTGACTTTGTGTGAGTGGTGAAGTTGTTGATTGAATACAAGTGTACCAATCTTGCTCTGTAGTTTTGCTACCGAAGTTGTGTTCGTGCATGAAGTGTAAACCAAGTGGATTCACAATTTGTTTTGTTATCCCGATGTTCATGGTTGAATGTTCGTAGAGTTTTTATGAAGTGTGAAGTTGTTGTGGGAATCCAGGGGTACCATTCGTGCTTGGTACTTTCGCTATTAAAGTTGTGTTCGAGCATCAAGTTTAAACTAAGTGGATACACGGGTTGTGTTGTTATCATGATTTCATGGTTTAATCTTGGTTGACTTTGTGTGAGTGGTGAAGTTGTTGATTGAATACAAGTGTACCAATCATGCTCGGTAGTTTCGCTACCGAAGTTGTGTTCGTGCATGAAGTGTAAACCAGGTGGATTCACAATTTTTTTTGTTATCCCGATGTTCATGGTTGAATGTTCGTAGAGTTTTTATGAAGTGTGAGGTTGTTGATGGAATCCAAGTGTACCATTCGTGCTCGGTACTTTTGCTACTAAAGTTGTGCTCGAGCATCATGTTTAAACCAAGTGGATACACGGGTTGTGTTGTTATCATGATTTCATGGTTTAATCTTGGTTGACTTTGTGTGAGTGGTGAAGTTGTTGATTGAATACAAGTGTACCAATCATGCTCGGTAGTTTCGCTACCGAAGTTGTGTTCGTGCATGAAGTATAAACCAAGTGGATTCACAATTTGTTTTGTTATCCCGATGTTCATGGTTGAATGTTCGTAGAGTTTTTATGAAGTGTGAAGTTGTTGAGGGAATCCAGGTATACCATTCGTGCTCGGTAGTTTCGCTCCTAAAGTTGTGTTCGAGTATCAAGTTTAAACGAAGTGGACACACGCGTTGTGTAGTTATCCGGATAATCATGGTTTAATCTTGGTTGACTTTGTGTGAGTGGTGAAGTTGTTGATTGAATACAAGGGTACTAATCATGCTCGGTAGTTTCGCTACCGAAGTTGTGTTCGTGCATGAAGTGTAAACCAAGTGGATTCACAATTTGTTTTGTTATCCCGATGTTCATGGTTGAATGTTCGTAGAGTTTTTATGAAGTGTGAGGTTGTTGATGGAATCCAAGTGTACCATTCGTGCTCGGTACTTTCGCTACTAAATTTGTGCTCGAGCATCAAGTTAAAACCAAGTGGATACACGGGTTGTGTGGTTATCATGATTTCATGGTTTAACCTTGGTTGACTTTGTGTGAGTGGTGATGTTGTTGATTGAATACAAGTGTACCAATCTTGCTCTGTAGTTTTGCTACCGAAGTTGTGTTCGTGCATGAAGTGTAAACCAAGTGGATTCACAATTTGTTTTGTTATCCCGATGTTCATGGTTGAATGTTCGTAGAGTTTTTATGAGTTGTGAAGTTGTTGACGGAATCCAGCTGTACCATTCGTGCTCGGTAGTTTCGCTCCTAAAGTTGTGTTCGAGTATCAAGTTTAAACGAAGTGGACACACGCGTTGTGTAGTTATCCGGATAATCATGGTTTAATCTTGGTTGACTTTTTGTGAGTGGTGAAGTTGTTGATTGAATACAAGTGTACCAATCTTGCTCGGTAGTTTCGCTACCGAAGTTGTGTTCGTGCATGAAGTGTAAACCAAGTGGATTCACAATTTGTTTTGTTATCCCGATGTTCATGGTTGAATGTTCGTAGAGTTTTTATGAAGTGTGAAGTTGTTGTGGGAATCCAGGGGTACCATTCGTGCTTGGTACTTTCGCTATTAAAGTTGTGTTCGAGCATCAAGTTTAAACTAAGTGGATACACGGGTTGTGTTGTTATCATGATTTCATGGTTTAATCTTGGTTGACTTTGTGTGAGTGGTGAAGTTGTTGATTGAATACAAGTGTACCAATCATGCTCGGTAGTTTCGCTACCGAAGTTGTGTTCGTGCATGAAGTGTAAACCAGGTGGATTCACAATTTTTTTTGTTATCCCGATGTTCATGGTTGAATGTTCGTAGAGTTTTTATGAAGTGTGAGGTTGTTGATGGAATCCAAGTGTACCATTCGTGCTCGGTACTTTTGCTACTAAAGTTGTGCTCGAGCATCATGTTTAAACCAAGTGGATACACGGGTTGTGTTGTTATCATGATTTCATGGTTTAATCTTGGTTGACTTTGTGTGAGTGGTGAAGTTGTTGATTGAATACAAGTGTACCAATCATGCTCGGTAGTTTCGCTACCGAAGTTGTGTTCGTGCATGAAGTATAAACCAAGTGGATTCACAATTTGTTTTGTTATCCCGATGTTCATGGTTGAATGTTCGTAGAGTTTTTATGAAGTGTGAAGTTGTTGAGGGAATCCAGGTATACCATTCGTGCTCGGTAGTTTCGCTCCTAAAGTTGTGTTCGAGTATCAAGTTTAAACGAAGTGGACACACGCGTTGTGTAGTTATCCGGATAATCATGGTTTAATCTTGGTTGACTTTGTGTGAGTGGTGAAGTTGTTGATTGAATACAAGGGTACTAATCATGCTCGGTAGTTTCGCTACCGAAGTTGTGTTCGTGCATGAAGTGTAAACCAAGTGGATTCACAATTTGTTTTGTTATCCCGATGTTCATGGTTGAATGTTCGTAGAGTTTTTATGAAGTGTGAGGTTGTTGATGGAATCCAAGTGTACCATTCGTGCTCGGTACTTTCGCTACTAAATTTGTGCTCGAGCATCAAGTTAAAACCAAGTGGATACACGGGTTGTATGGTTATCATGATTTCATGGTTTAACCTTGGTTGACTTTGTGTGAGTGGTGATGTTGTTGATTGAATACAAGTGTACCAATCTTGCTCTGTAGTTTTGCTACCGAAGTTGTGTTCGTGCATGAAGTGTAAACCAAGTGGATTCACAATTTGTTTTGTTATCCCGATGTTCATGGTTGAATGTTCGTAGAGTTTTTATGAGTTGTGAAGTTGTTGACGGAATCCAGCTGTACCATTCGTGCTCGGTAGTTTCGCTCCTAAAGTTGTGTTCGAGTATCAAGTTTAAACGAAGTGGACACACGCGTTGTGTAGTTATCCGGATAATCATGGTTTAATCTTGGTTGACTTTTTGTGAGTGGTGAAGTTGTTGATTGAATACAAGTGTACCAATCTTGCTCGGTAGTTTCGCTACCGAAGTTGTGTTCGTGCATGAAGTGTAAACCAAGTGGGTTCACAATTTGTTTTGTTATCCCGATGTTCATGGTCGAATGATCGTAGAGTTTTTATGAAGTGTGAAGTTGTTGATGGTATCCAAGTGTATCATTCGTGCTCGGTACTTTCGCTACTAAAGTTGTGTTCGAGCATCAAGTTTAAACCAAGTGGATACACGGGTTGTGTAGTTATCATGATTTCATGGTTTAATCTTGGTTGACTTTGTGTGAGTGGTGAAGTTGTTGATTGAATACAAGTGTACCAATCATGCTCGGTAGTTTCGCTACCGAAGTTGTGTTCGTGCATGAAGTGTAAACCAAGTGGATTCACAAATTGTTTTGTTATCCCGATGTTCATGGTTGAATGTTCGTAGAGTTTTTATGAAGTGTGACGTTGTTGAGGGAATCCAGGTGTACCATTCGTGCTCGGTAGTTTCGCTCCTAACGTTGTGTTCGAGTATCAAGTTTAAACGAAGTGGACACACGCGTTGTGTAGTTATCATGATTTCATGGTTTAATCTTGGTTGACTTTGTGTGAGTGGTGAAGTTGTTGATTGAATACAAGTGTACCAATCATGCTCGGTAGTTTCGCTACCGAAGTTGTGTTCGTGCATGAAGTGTAAACCAAGTGGATTCACAATTTGTTTTGTTATCCCGATGTTCAGGGTTGAATGTTCGTAGAGTTTTTATGAAGTGTGAAGTTGTTGAGGGAATCCAGGTGTACCATTCGTGCTCGGTAGTTTCGCTCCTAAAGTTGTGTTCGAGTATCATGTTTAAACGAAGTGGACACACGCGTTGTGTAGTTATCCGGATAATCATGGTTTAATCTTGGTTGACTTTGTGTGAGTGGTGAAGTTGTTGATTGAATACAAGTGTACGAATCTTGCTCGGTAGTTTCGCTACCGAAGTTGTGTTCGTGCATGAAGTGTGTACCAAGTGGATTCACAATTTGTTTTGTTATCCCGATGTTCATGGTTGAATGTTCGTAGAGTTTTTATGAGTTGCGAAGTTGTTGAGGGAATCCAGGTGTACCATTCGTGCTCGGTAGTTTCGCTCCTAAAGTTGTGTTCGAGCATCAAGTTTAAACCAAGTGGATACACGGGTTGTGTAGTTATCGTGATTTCATGGTTTAATCTTGGTTGACTTTGTGTGAGTGGTGAAGTTGTTGATTGAATACAAGTGTACCAATCATGCTCGGTAGTTTCGCTACCGAAGTTGTGTTCGTGCATGAAGTGTAAACCAGGTGGATTCACAATTTTTTTTGTTATCCCGATGTTCATGGTTGAATGTTCGTAGAGTTTTTATGAAGTGTGACGTTGTTGAGGGAATCCAGGTGTACCATTCGAGCTCGGTAGTTTCGCTCCTAAAGTTGTGTTCGAGTATCAAGTTTAAACGAAGTGGACACACGCGTTGTGTAGTTATCCGGATTATCAAGGTTTAATCTTGGTTGACTTTTTGTGAGTGGTGAAGTTGTTGATTGAATACAAGTGTACCAATCTTGCTCGGTAGTTTCGCTACCGAAGTTGTGTTCGTGCATGAAGTGTAAACCAAGTGGATTCACAATTTGTTTTGTTATCCCGATGTTCATGGTTGAATGTTCGTAGAGTTTTTATGAAGTGTGAAGTTGTTGTGGGAATCCAGGGGTACCATTCGTGCTTGGTACTTTCGCTATTAAAGTTGTGTTCGAGCATCAAGTTTAAACTAAGTGGATACACGGGTTGTGTTGTTATCATGATTTCATGGTTTAATCTTGGTTGACTTTGTGTGAGTGGTGAAGTTGTTGATTGAATACAAGTGTACCAATCATGCTCGGTAGTTTCGCTACCGAAGTTGTGTTCGTGCATGAAGTGTAAACCAGGTGGATTCACAATTGTTTTTGTTATCCCGATGTTCATGGTTGAATGTTCGTAGAGTTTTTATGAAGTGTGAGGTTGTTGATGGAATCCAAGTGTACCATTCGTGCTCGGTACTTTTGCTACTAAAGTTGTGCTCGAGCATCATGTTTAAACCAAGTGGATACACGGGTTGTGTTGTTATCATGATTTCATGGTTTAATCTTGGTTGACTTTGTGTGAGTGGTGAAGTTGTTGATTGAATACAAGTGTACCAATCATGCTCGGTAGTTTCGCTACCGAAGTTGTGTTCGTGCATGAAGTATAAACCAAGTGGATTCACAATTTGTTTTGTTATCCCGATGTTCATGGTTGAATGTTCGTAGAGTTTTTATGAAGTGTGAAGTTGTTGAGGGAATCCAGGTATACCATTCGTGCTCGGTAGTTTCGCTCCTAAAGTTGTGTTCGAGTATCAAGTTTAAACGAAGTGGACACACGCGTTGTGTAGTTATCCGGATAATCATGGTTTAATCTTGGTTGACTTTGTGTGAGTGGTGAAGTTGTTGATTGAATACAAGGGTACTAATCATGCTCGGTAGTTTCGCTACCGAAGTTGTGTTCGTGCATGAAGTGTAAACCAAGTGGATTCACAATTTGTTTTGTTATCCCGATGTTCATGGTTGAATGTTCGTAGAGTTTTTATGAAGTGTGAGGTTGTTGATGGAATCCAAGTGTACCATTCGTGCTCGGTACTTTCGCTACTAAATTTGTGCTCGAGCATCAAGTTAAAACCAAGTGGATACACGGGTTGTATGGTTATCATGATTTCATGGTTTAACCTTGGTTGACTTTGTGTGAGTGGTGATGTTGTTGATTGAATACAAGTGTACCAATCTTGCTCTGTAGTTTTGCTACCGAAGTTGTGTTCGTGCATGAAGTGTAAACCAAGTGGATTCACAATTTGTTTTGTTATCCCGATGTTCATGGTTGAATGTTCGTAGAGTTTTTATGAGTTGTGAAGTTGTTGACGGAATCCAGCTGTACCATTCGTGCTCGGTAGTTTCGCTCCTAAAGTTGTGTTCGAGTATCAAGTTTAAACGAAGTGGACACACGCGTTGTGTAGTTATCCGGATAATCATGGTTTAATCTTGGTTGACTTTTTGTGAGTGGTGAAGTTGTTGATTGAATACAAGTGTACCAATCTTGCTCGGTAGTTTCGCTACCGAAGTTGTGTTCGTGCATGAAGTGTAAACCAAGTGGGTTCACAATTTGTTTTGTTATCCCGATGTTCATGGTCGAATGATCGTAGAGTTTTTATGAAGTGTGAAGTTGTTGATGGTATCCAAGTGTATCATTCGTGCTCGGTACTTTCGCTACTAAAGTTGTGTTCGAGCATCAAGTTTAAACCAAGTGGATACACGGGTTGTGTAGTTATCATGATT
Source organism: Oryza brachyantha (assembly GCF_000231095.2). Lineage (NCBI taxonomy): Eukaryota > Viridiplantae > Streptophyta > Magnoliopsida > Poales > Poaceae > Oryza > Oryza brachyantha. The sequence goes on from NW_024427255.1 coordinate 67,137, forward strand.
TCATGGTTTAATCTTGGTTGACTTTGTGTGAGTGGTGAAGTTGTTGATTGAATACAAGTGTACCAATCATGCTCGGTAGTTTCGCTACCGAAGTTGTGTTCGTGCATGAAGTGTAAACCAAGTGGATTCACAAATTGTTTTGTTATCCCGATGTTCATGGTTGAATGTTCGTAGAGTTTTTATGAAGTGTGACGTTGTTGAGGGAATCCAGGTGTACCATTCGTGCTCGGTAGTTTCGCTCCTAACGTTGTGTTCGAGTATCAAGTTTAAACGAAGTGGACACACGCGTTGTGTAGTTATCATGATTTCATGGTTTAATCTTGGTTGACTTTGTGTGAGTGGTGAAGTTGTTGATTGAATACAAGTGTACCAATCATGCTCGGTAGTTTCGCTTCCGAAGTTGTGTTCGTGCATGAAGTGTAAACCAAGTGGATTCACAATTTGTTTTGTTATCCCGATGTTCAGGGTTGAATGTTCGTAGAGTTTTTATGAAGTGTGAAGTTGTTGAGGGAATCCAGGTGTACCATTCGTGCTCGGTAGTTTCGCTCCTAAAGTTGTGTTCGAGTATCATGTTTAAACGAAGTGGACACACGCGTTGTGTAGTTATCCGGATAATCATGGTTTAATCTTGGTTGACTTTGTGTGAGTGGTGAAGTTGTTGATTGAATACAAGTGTACGAATCTTGCTCGGTAGTTTCGCTACCGAAGTTGTGTTCGTGCATGAAGTGTATACCAAGTGGATTCACAATTTGTTTTGTTATCCCGATGTTCATGGTTGAATGTTCGTAGAGTTTTTATGAGTTGCGAAGTTGTTGAGGGAATCCAGGTGTACCATTCGTGCTCGGTAGTTTCGCTCCTAAAGTTGTGTTCGAGCATCAAGTTTAAACCAAGTGGATACACGGGTTGTGTAGTTATCGTGATTTCATGGTTTAATCTTGGTTGACTTTGTGTGAGTGGTGAAGTTGTTGATTGAATACAAGTGTACCAATCATGCTCGGTAGTTTCGCTACCGAAGTTGTGTTCGTGCATGAAGTGTAAACCAGGTGGATTCACAATTTTTTTTGTTATCCCGATGTTCATGGTTGAATGTTCGTAGAGTTTTTATGAAGTGTGACGTTGTTGAGGGAATCCAGGTGTACCATTCGAGCTCGGTAGTTTCGCTCCTAAAGTTGTGTTCGAGTATCAAGTTTAAACGAAGTGGACACACGCGTTGTGTAGTTATCCGGATTATCAAGGTTTAATCTTGGTTGACTTTTTGTGAGTGGTGAAGTTGTTGATTGAATACAAGTGTACCAATCTTGCTCGGTAGTTTCGCTACCGAAGTTGTGTTCGTGCATGAAGTGTAAACCAAGTGGATTCACAATTTGTTTTGTTATCCCGATGTTCATGGTTGAATGTTCGTAGAGTTTTTATGAAGTGTGAAGTTGTTGTGGGAATCCAGGGGTACCATTCGTGCTTGGTACTTTCGCTATTAAAGTTGTGTTCGAGCATCAAGTTTAAACTAAGTGGATACACGGGTTGTGTTGTTATCATGATTTCATGGTTTAATCTTGGTTGACTTTGTGTGAGTGGTGAAGTTGTTGATTGAATACAAGTGTACCAATCATGCTCGGTAGTTTCGCTACCGAAGTTGTGTTCGTGCATGAAGTGTAAACCAGGTGGATTCACAATTTTTTTTGTTATCCCGATGTTCATGGTTGAATGTTCGTAGAGTTTTTATGAAGTGTGAGGTTGTTGATGGAATCCAAGTGTACCATTCGTGCTCGGTACTTTTGCTACTAAAGTTGTGCTCGAGCATCATGTTTAAACCAAGTGGATACACGGGTTGTGTTGTTATCATGATTTCATGGTTTAATCTTGGTTGACTTTGTGTGAGTGGTGAAGTTGTTGATTGAATACAAGTGTACCAATCATGCCCGGTAGTTTCGCTACCGAAGTTGTGTTCGTGCATGAAGTATAAACCAAGTGGATTCACAATTTGTTTTGTTATCCCGATGTTCATGGTTGAATGTTCGTAGAGTTTTTATGAAGTGTGAAGTTGTTGAGGGAATCCAGGTATACCATTCGTGCTCGGTAGTTTCGCTCCTAAAGTTGTGTTCGAGTATCAAGTTTAAACGAAGTGGACACACGCGTTGTGTAGTTATCCGGATAATCATGGTTTAATCTTGGTTGACTTTGTGTGAGTGGTGAAGTTGTTGATTGAATACAAGGGTACTAATCATGCTCGGTAGTTTCGCTACCGAAGTTGTGTTCGTGCATGAAGTGTAAACCAAGTGGATTCACAATTTGTTTTGTTATCCCGATGTTCATGGTTGAATGTTCGTAGAGTTTTTATGAAGTGTGAGGTTGTTGATGGAATCCAAGTGTACCATTCGTGCTCGGTACTTTCGCTACTAAATTTGTGCTCGAGCATCAAGTTAAAACCAAGTGGATACACGGGTTGTATGGTTATCATGATTTCATGGTTTAACCTTGGTTGACTTTGTGTGAGTGGTGATGTTGTTGATTGAATACAAGTGTACCAATCTTGCTCTGTAGTTTTGCTACCGAAGTTGTGTTCGTGCATGAAGTGTAAACCAAGTGGATTCACAATTTGTTTTGTTATCCCGATGTTCATGGTTGAATGTTCGTAGAGTTTTTATGAGTTGTGAAGTTGTTGACGGAATCCAGCTGTACCATTCGTGCTCGGTAGTTTCGCTCCTAAAGTTGTGTTCGAGTATCAAGTTTAAACGAAGTGGACACACGCGTTGTGTAGTTATCCGGATAATCATGGTTTAATCTTGGTTGACTTTTTGTGAGTGGTGAAGTTGTTGATTGAATACAAGTGTACCAATCTTGCTCGGTAGTTTCGCTACCGAAGTTGTGTTCGTGCATGAAGTGTAAACCAAGTGGGTTCACAATTTGTTTTGTTATCCCGATGTTCATGGTCGAATGATCGTAGAGTTTTTATGAAGTGTGAAGTTGTTGATGGTATCCAAGTGTATCATTCGTGCTCGGTACTTTCGCTACTAAAGTTGTGTTCGAGCATCAAGTTTAAACCAAGTGGATACACGGGTTGTGTAGTTATCATGATTTCATGGTTTAATCTTGGTTGACTTTGTGTGAGTGGTGAAGTTGTTGATTGAATACAAGTGTACCAATCATGCTCGGTAGTTTCGCTACCGAAGTTGTGTTCGTGCATGAAGTGTAAACCAAGTGGATTCACAATTTGTTTTGTTATCCCGATGTTCATGGTTGAATGTTCGTAGAGTTTTTATGAAGTGTGAAGTTGTTGACGGAATCCAGGTGTACCATTCGTGCTTGGTACTTTCGCTACTAAAGTTGTGTTCGAGCATCAAGTTTAAACCAAGTGGATACGCGGGTTGTGTAGTTATCATGATTTCATGGTTTAATCTTGGTAGACTTTTTGTGAGTGGTGAAGTTGTTGATTGAATACAAGTGTACCAATCTTGCTCTGTAGTTCCGCTAACGAAGTTGTGTTCGTGCATGAAGTGTAAACCAAGTGGATTCACAATTTGTTTTGTTATCCCGATGTTCATGGTTGAATGTTCGTAGAGTTTTTATGAGTTGTGAAGTTGTTGAGGGAATCCAGGTGTACCATTCGTGCTCGGTAGTTTCGCTCCTAAAGTTGTGTTCGAGTATCATGTTTAAACGAAGTGGACACACGCGTTGTGTAGTTATCCGGATAATCATGGTTTAATCTTGGTTGACTTTGTGTGAGTGGTGAAGTTGTTGATTGAATACAAGTGTACGAATCTTGCTCGGTAGTTTCGCTACCGAAGTTGTGTTCGTGCATGAAGTGTATACCAAGTGGATTCACAATTTGTTTTGTTATCCCGATGTTCATGGTTGAATGTTCGTAGAGTTTTTATGAGTTGCGAAGTTGTTGAGGGAATCCAGGTGTACCATTCGTGCTCGGTAGTTTCGCTCCTAAAGTTGTGTTCGAGCATCAAGTTTAAACCAAGTGGATACACGGGTTGTGTAGTTATCGTGATTTCATGGTTTAATCTTGGTTGACTTTGTGTGAGTGGTGAAGTTGTTGATTGAATACAAGTGTACCAATCATGCTCGGTAGTTTCGCTACCGAAGTTGTGTTCGTGCATGAAGTGTAAACCAGGTGGATTCACAATTTTTTTTGTTATCCCGATGTTCATGGTTGAATGTTCGTAGAGTTTTTATGAAGTGTGACGTTGTTGAGGGAATCCAGGTGTACCATTCGAGCTCGGTAGTTTCGCTCCTAAAGTTGTGTTCGAGTATCAAGTTTAAACGAAGTGGACACACGCGTTGTGTAGTTATCCGGATTATCAAGGTTTAATCTTGGTTGACTTTTTGTGAGTGGTGAAGTTGTTGATTGAATACAAGTGTACCAATCTTGCTCGGTAGTTTCGCTACCGAAGTTGTGTTCGTGCATGAAGTGTAAACCAAGTGGATTCACAATTTGTTTTGTTATCCCGATGTTCATGGTTGAATGTTCGTAGAGTTTTTATGAAGTGTGAAGTTGTTGTGGGAATCCAGGGGTACCATTCGTGCTTGGTACTTTCGCTATTAAAGTTGTGTTCGAGCATCAAGTTTAAACTAAGTGGATACACGGGTTGTGTTGTTATCATGATTTCATGGTTTAATCTTGGTTGACTTTGTGTGAGTGGTGAAGTTGTTGATTGAATACAAGTGTACCAATCATGCTCGGTAGTTTCGCTACCGAAGTTGTGTTCGTGCATGAAGTGTAAACCAGGTGGATTCACAATTTTTTTTGTTATCCCGATGTTCATGGTTGAATGTTCGTAGAGTTTTTATGAAGTGTGAGGTTGTTGATGGAATCCAAGTGTACCATTCGTGCTCGGTACTTTTGCTACTAAAGTTGTGCTCGAGCATCATGTTTAAACCAAGTGGATACACGGGTTGTGTTGTTATCATGATTTCATGGTTTAATCTTGGTTGACTTTGTGTGAGTGGTGAAGTTGTTGATTGAATACAAGTGTACCAATCATGCTCGGTAGTTTCGCTACCGAAGTTGTGTTCGTGCATGAAGTATAAACCAAGTGGATTCACAATTTGTTTTGTTATCCCGATGTTCATGGTTGAATGTTCGTAGAGTTTTTATGAAGTGTGAAGTTGTTGAGGGAATCCAGGTATACCATTCGTGCTCGGTAGTTTCGCTCCTAAAGTTGTGTTCGAGTATCAAGTTTAAACGAAGTGGACACACGCGTTGTGTAGTTATCCGGATAATCATGGTTTAATCTTGGTTGACTTTGTGTGAGTGGTGAAGTTGTTGATTGAATACAAGGGTACTAATCATGCTCGGTAGTTTCGCTACCGAAGTTGTGTTCGTGCATGAAGTGTAAACCAAGTGGATTCACAATTTGTTTTGTTATCCCGATGTTCATGGTTGAATGTTCGTAGAGTTTTTATGAAGTGTGAGGTTGTTGATGGAATCCAAGTGTACCATTCGTGCTCGGTACTTTCGCTACTAAATTTGTGCTCGAGCATCAAGTTAAAACCAAGTGGATACACGGGTTGTATGGTTATCATGATTTCATGGTTTAACCTTGGTTGACTTTGTGTGAGTGGTGATGTTGTTGATTGAATACAAGTGTACCAATCTTGCTCTGTAGTTTTGCTACCGAAGTTGTGTTCGTGCATGAAGTGTAAACCAAGTGGATTCACAATTTGTTTTGTTATCCCGATGTTCATGGTTGAATGTTCGTAGAGTTTTTATGAGTTGTGAAGTTGTTGACGGAATCCAGCTGTACCATTCGTGCTCGGTAGTTTCGCTCCTAAAGTTGTGTTCGAGTATCAAGTTTAAACGAAGTGGACACACGCGTTGTGTAGTTATCCGGATAATCATGGTTTAATCTTGGTTGACTTTTTGTGAGTGGTGAAGTTGTTGATTGAATACAAGTGTACCAATCTTGCTCGGTAGTTTCGCTACCGAAGTTGTGTTCGTGCATGAAGTGTAAACCAAGTGGGTTCACAATTTGTTTTGTTATCCCGATGTTCATGGTCGAATGATCGTAGAGTTTTTATGAAGTGTGAAGTTGTTGATGGTATCCAAGTGTATCATTCGTGCTCGGTACTTTCGCTACTAAAGTTGTGTTCGAGCATCAAGTTTAAACCAAGTGGATACACGGGTTGTGTAGTTATCATGATTTCATGGTTTAATCTTGGTTGACTTTGTGTGAGTGGTGAAGTTGTTGATTGAATACAAGTGTACCAATCATGCTCGGTAGTTTCGCTACCGAAGTTGTGTTCGTGCATGAAGTGTAAACCAAGTGGATTCACAAATTGTTTTGTTATCCCGATGTTCATGGTTGAATGTTCGTAGAGTTTTTATGAAGTGTGACGTTGTTGAGGGAATCCAGGTGTACCATTCGTGCTCGGTAGTTTCGCTCCTAACGTTGTGTTCGAGTATCAAGTTTAAACGAAGTGGACACACGCGTTGTGTAGTTATCATGATTTCATGGTTTAATCTTGGTTGACTTTGTGTGAGTGGTGAAGTTGTTGATTGAATACAAGTGTACCAATCATGCTCGGTAGTTTCGCTACCGAAGTTGTGTTCGTGCATGAAGTGTAAACCAAGTGGATTCACAATTTGTTTTGTTATCCCGATGTTCAGGGTTGAATGTTCGTAGAGTTTTTATGAAGTGTGAAGTTGTTGAGGGAATCCAGGTGTACCATTCGTGCTCGGTAGTTTCGCTCCTAAAGTTGTGTTCGAGTATCATGTTTAAACGAAGTGGACACACGCGTTGTGTAGTTATCCGGATAATCATGGTTTAATCTTGGTTGACTTTGTGTGAGTGGTGAAGTTGTTGATTGAATACAAGTGTACGAATCTTGCTCGGTAGTTTCGCTACCGAAGTTGTGTTCGTGCATGAAGTGTATACCAAGTGGATTCACAATTTGTTTTGTTATCCCGATGTTCATGGTTGAATGTTCGTAGAGTTTTTATGAGTTGCGAAGTTGTTGAGGGAATCCAGGTGTACCATTCGTGCTCGGTAGTTTCGCTCCTAAAGTTGTGTTCGAGCATCAAGTTTAAACCAAGTGGATACACGGGTTGTGTAGTTATCGTGATTTCATGGTTTAATCTTGGTTGACTTTGTGTGAGTGGTGAAGTTGTTGATTGAATACAAGTGTACCAATCATGCTCGGTAGTTTCGCTACCGAAGTTGTGTTCGTGCATGAAGTGTAAACCAGGTGGATTCACAATTTTTTTTGTTATCCCGATGTTCATGGTTGAATGTTCGTAGAGTTTTTATGAAGTGTGACGTTGTTGAGGGAATCCAGGTGTACCATTCGAGCTCGGTAGTTTCGCTCCTAAAGTTGTGTTCGAGTATCAAGTTTAAACGAAGTGGACACACGCGTTGTGTAGTTATCCGGATTATCAAGGTTTAATCTTGGTTGACTTTTTGTGAGTGGTGAAGTTGTTGATTGAATACAAGTGTACCAATCTTGCTCGGTAGTTTCGCTACCGAAGTTGTGTTCGTGCATGAAGTGTAAACCAAGTGGATTCACAATTTGTTTTGTTATCCCGATGTTCATGGTTGAATGTTCGTAGAGTTTTTATGAAGTGTGAAGTTGTTGTGGGAATCCAGGGGTACCATTCGTGCTTGGTACTTTCGCTATTAAAGTTGTGTTCGAGCATCAAGTTTAAACTAAGTGGATACACGGGTTGTGTTGTTATCATGATTTCATGGTTTAATCTTGGTTGACTTTGTGTGAGTGGTGAAGTTGTTGATTGAATACAAGTGTACCAATCATGCTCGGTAGTTTCGCTACCGAAGTTGTGTTCGTGCATGAAGTGTAAACCAGGTGGATTCACAATTTTTTTTGTTATCCCGATGTTCATGGTTGAATGTTCGTAGAGTTTTTATGAAGTGTGAGGTTGTTGATGGAATCCAAGTGTACCATTCGTGCTCGGTACTTTTGCTACTAAAGTTGTGCTCGAGCATCATGTTTAAACCAAGTGGATACACGGGTTGTGTTGTTATCATGATTTCATGGTTTAATCTTGGTTGACTTTGTGTGAGTGGTGAAGTTGTTGATTGAATACAAGTGTACCAATCATGCTCGGTAGTTTCGCTACCGAAGTTGTGTTCGTGCATGAAGTATAAACCAAGTGGATTCACAATTTGTTTTGTTATCCCGATGTTCATGGTTGAATGTTCGTAGAGTTTTTATGAAGTGTGAAGTTGTTGAGGGAATCCAGGTATACCATTCGTGCTCGGTAGTTTCGCTCCTAAAGTTGTGTTCGAGTATCAAGTTTAAACGAAGTGGACACACGCGTTGTGTAGTTATCCGGATAATCATGGTTTAATCTTGGTTGACTTTGTGTGAGTGGTGAAGTTGTTGATTGAATACAAGGGTACTAATCATGCTCGGTAGTTTCGCTACCGAAGTTGTGTTCGTGCATGAAGTGTAAACCAAGTGGATTCACAATTTGTTTTGTTATCCCGATGTTCATGGTTGAATGTTCGTAGAGTTTTTATGAAGTGTGAGGTTGTTGATGGAATCCAAGTGTACCATTCGTGCTCGGTACTTTCGCTACTAAATATGTGCTCGAGCATCAAGTTAAAACCAAGTGGATACACGGGTTGTGTGGTTATCATGATTTCATGGTTTAACCTTGGTTGACTTTGTGTGAGTGGTGATGTTGTTGATTGAATACAAGTGTACCAATCTTGCTCTGTAGTTTTGCTACCGAAGTTGTGTTCGTGCATGAAGTGTAAACCAAGTGGATTCACAATTTGTTTTGTTATCCCGATGTTCATGGTTGAATGTTCGTAGAGTTTTTATGAGTTGTGAAGTTGTTGACGGAATCCAGCTGTACCATTCGTGCTCGGTAGTTTCGCTCCTAAAGTTGTGTTCGAGTATCAAGTTTAAACGAAGTGGACACACGCGTTGTGTAGTTATCCGGATAATCATGGTTTAATCTTGGTTGACTTTTTGTGAGTGGTGAAGTTGTTGATTGAATACAAGTGTACCAATCTTGCTCGGTAGTTTCGCTACCGAAGTTGTGTTCGTGCATGAAGTGTAAACCAAGTGGGTTCACAATTTGTTTTGTTATCCCGATGTTCATGGTCGAATGATCGTAGAGTTTTTATGAAGTGTGAAGTTGTTGATGGTATCCAAGTGTATCATTCGTGCTCGGTACTTTCGCTACTAAAGTTGTGTTCGAGCATCAAGTTTAAACCAAGTGGATACACGGGTTGTGTAGTTATCATGATTTCATGGTTTAATCTTGGTTGACTTTGTGTGAGTGGTGAAGTTGTTGATTGAATACAAGTGTACCAATCATGCTCGGTAGTTTCGCTACCGAAGTTGTGTTCGTGCATGAAGTGTAAACCAAGTGGATTCACAAATTGTTTTGTTATCCCGATGTTCATGGTTGAATGTTCGTAGAGTTTTTATGAAGTGTGACGTTGTTGAGGGAATCCAGGTGTACCATTCGTGCTCGGTAGTTTCGCTCCTAACGTTGTGTTCGAGTATCAAGTTTAAACGAAGTGGACACACGCGTTGTGTAGTTATCATGATTTCATGGTTTAATCTTGGTTGACTTTGTGTGAGTGGTGAAGTTGTTGATTGAATACAAGTGTACCAATCATGCTCGGTAGTTTCGCTACCGAAGTTGTGTTCGTGCATGAAGTGTAAACCAAGTGGATTCACAATTTGTTTTGTTATCCCGATGTTCAGGGTTGAATGTTCGTAGAGTTTTTATGAAGTGTGAAGTTGTTGAGGGAATCCAGGTGTACCATTCGTGCTCGGTAGTTTCGCTCCTAAAGTTGTGTTCGAGTATCATGTTTAAACGAAGTGGACACACGCGTTGTGTAGTTATCCGGATAATCATGGTTTAATCTTGGTTGACTTTGTGTGAGTGGTGAAGTTGTTGATTGAATACAAGTGTACGAATCTTGCTCGGTAGTTTCGCTACCGAAGTTGTGTTCGTGCATGAAGTGTATACCAAGTGGATTCACAATTTGTTTTGTTATCCCGATGTTCATGGTTGAATGTTCGTAGAGTTTTTATGAGTTGCGAAGTTGTTGAGGGAATCCAGGTGTACCATTCGTGCTCGGTAGTTTCGCTCCTAAAGTTGTGTTCGAGCATCAAGTTTAAACCAAGTGGATACACGGGTTGTGTAGTTATCGTGATTTCATGGTTTAATCTTGGTTGACTTTGTGTGAGTGGTGAAGTTGTTGATTGAATACAAGTGTACCAATCATGCTCGGTAGTTTCGCTACCGAAGTTGTGTTCGTGCATGAAGTGTAAACCAGGTGGATTCACAATTTTTTTTGTTATCCCGATGTTCATGGTTGAATGTTCGTAGAGTTTTTATGAAGTGTGACGTTGTTGAGGGAATCCAGGTGTACCATTCGAGCTCGGTAGTTTCGCTCCTAAAGTTGTGTTCGAGTATCAAGTTTAAACGAAGTGGACACACGCGTTGTGTAGTTATCCGGATTATCAAGGTTTAATCTTGGTTGACTTTTTGTGAGTGGTGAAGTTGTTGATTGAATACAAGTGTACCAATCTTGCTCGGTAGTTTCGCTACCGAAGTTGTGTTCGTGCATGAAGTGTAAACCAAGTGGGTTCACAATTTGTTTTGTTATCCCGATGTTCATGGTCGAATGATCGTAGAGTTTTTATGAAGTGTGAAGTTGTTGATGGTATCCAAGTGTACCATTCGTGCTCGGTACTTTTGCTACTAAAGTTATGTTCGAGCATCAAGTTTAAACCAAGTGGATACACGGGTTGTGTAGTTATCATGATTTCATGGTTTAATCTTGGTTGACTTTGTGTGAGTGGTGAAGTTGTTGATTGAATACAAGGGTACTAATCATGCTCGGTAGTTTCGCTACCGAAGTTGTGTTCGTGCATGAAGTGTAAACCAAGTGGATTCACAATTTGTTTTGTTATCCCGATGTTCATGGTTGAATGTTCGTAGAGTTTTTATGAAGTGTGAGGTTGTTGATGGAATCCAAGTGTACCATTCGTGCTCGGTACTTTCGCTACTAAATTTGTGCTCGAGCATCAAGTTAAAACCAAGTGGATACACGGGTTGTGTGGTTATCATGATTTCATGGTTTAACCTTGGTTGACTTTGTGTGAGTGGTGATGTTGTTGATTGAATACAAGTGTACCAATCTTGCTCTGTAGTTTTGCTACCGAAGTTGTGTTCGTGCATGAAGTGTAAACCAAGTGGATTCACAATTTGTTTTGTTATCCCGATGTTCATGGTTGAATGTTCGTAGAGTTTTTATGAGTTGTGAAGTTGTTGACGGAATCCAGCTGTACCATTCGTGCTCGGTAGTTTCGCTCCTAAAGTTGTGTTCGAGTATCAAGTTTAAACGAAGTGGACACACGCGTTGTGTAGTTATCCGGATAATCATGGTTTAATCTTGGTTGACTTTTTGTGAGTGGTGAAGTTGTTGATTGAATACAAGTGTACCAATCTTGCTCGGTAGTTTCGCTACCGAAGTTGTGTTCGTGCATGAAGTGTAAACCAAGTGGGTTCACAATTTGTTTTGTTATCCCGATGTTCATGGTCGAATGATCGTAGAGTTTTTATGAAGTGTGAAGTTGTTGATGGTATCCAAGTGTATCATTCGTGCTCGGTACTTTCGCTACTAAAGTTGTGTTCGAGCATCAAGTTTAAACCAAGTGGATACACGGGTTGTGTAGTTATCATGATTTCATGGTTTAATCTTGGTTGACTTTGTGTGAGTGGTGAAGTTGTTGATTGAATACAAGTGTACCAATCATGCTCGGTAGTTTCGCTACCGAAGTTGTGTTCGTGCATGAAGTGTAAACCAAGTGGATTCACAAATTGTTTTGTTATCCCGATGTTCATGGTTGAATGTTCGTAGAGTTTTTATGAAGTGTGACGTTGTTGAGGGAATCCAGGTGTACCATTCGTGCTCGGTAGTTTCGCTCCTAACGTTGTGTTCGAGTATCAAGTTTAAACGAAGTGGACACACGCGTTGTGTAGTTATCATGATTTCATGGTTTAATCTTGGTTGACTTTGTGTGAGTGGTGAAGTTGTTGATTGAATACAAGTGTACCAATCATGCTCGGTAGTTTCGCTACCGAAGTTGTGTTCGTGCATGAAGTGTAAACCAAGTGGATTCACAATTTGTTTTGTTATCCCGATGTTCAGGGTTGAATGTTCGTAGAGTTTTTATGAAGTGTGAAGTTGTTGAGGGAATCCAGGTGTACCATTCGTGCTCGGTAGTTTCGCTCCTAAAGTTGTGTTCGAGTATCATGTTTAAACGAAGTGGACACACGCGTTGTGTAGTTATCCGGATAATCATGGTTTAATCTTGGTTGACTTTGTGTGAGTGGTGAAGTTGTTGATTGAATACAAGTGTACGAATCTTGCTCGGTAGTTTCGCTACCGAAGTTGTGTTCGTGCATGAAGAGTATACCAAGTGGATTCACAATTTGTTTTGTTATCCCGATGTTCATGGTTGAATGTTCGTAGAGTTTTTATGAGTTGCGAAGTTGTTGAGGGAATCCAGGTGTACCATTCGTGCTCGGTAGTTTCGCTCCTAAAGTTGTGTTCGAGCATCAAGTTTAAACCAAGTGGATACACGGGTTGTGTAGTTATCGTGATTTCATGGTTTAATCTTGGTTGACTTTGTGTGAGTGGTGAAGTTGTTGATTGAATACAAGTGTACCAATCATGCTCGGTAGTTTCGCTACCGAAGTTGTGTTCGTGCATGAAGTGTAAACCAGGTGGATTCACAATTTTTTTTGTTATCCCGATGTTCATGGTTGAATGTTCGTAGAGTTTTTATGAAGTGTGACGTTGTTGAGGGAATCCAGGTGTACCATTCGAGCTCGGTAGTTTCGCTCCTAAAGTTGTGTTCGAGTATCAAGTTTAAACGAAGTGGACACACGCGTTGTGTAGTTATCCGGATTATCAAGGTTTAATCTTGGTTGACTTTTTGTGAGTGGTGAAGTTGTTGATTGAATACAAGTGTACCAATCTTGCTCGGTAGTTTCGCTACCGAAGTTGTGTTCGTGCATGAAGTGTAAACCAAGTGGGTTCACAATTTGTTTTGTTATCCCGATGTTCATGGTCGAATGATCGTAGAGTTTTTATGAAGTGTGAAGTTGTTGATGGTATCCAAGTGTACCATTCGTGCTCGGTACTTTTGCTACTAAAGTTATGTTCGAGCATCAAGTTTAAACCAAGTGGATACACGGGTTGTGTAGTTATCATGATTTCATGGTTTAATCTTGGTTGACTTTGTGTGAGTGGTGAAGTTGTTGATTGAATACAAGGGTACTAATCATGCTCGGTAGTTTCGCTACCGAAGTTGTGTTCGTGCATGAAGTGTAAACCAAGTGGATTCACAATTTGTTTTGTTATCCCGATGTTCATGGTTGAATGTTCGTAGAGTTTTTATGAAGTGTGAGGTTGTTGATGGAATCCAAGTGTACCATTCGTGCTCGGTACTTTCGCTACTAAATTTGTGCTCGAGCATCAAGTTAAAACCAAGTGGATACACGGGTTGTGTGGTTATCATGATTTCATGGTTTAACCTTGGTTGACTTTGTGTGAGTGGTGATGTTGTTGATTGAATACAAGTGTACCAATCTTGCTCTGTAGTTTTGCTACCGAAGTTGTGTTCGTGCATGAAGTGTAAACCAAGTGGATTCACAATTTGTTTTGTTATCCCGATGTTTATGGTTGAATGTTCGTAGAGTTTTTATGAGTTGTGAAGTTGTTGACGGAATCCAGCTGTACCATTCGTGCTCGGTAGTTTCGCTCCTAAAGTTGTGTTCGAGTATCAAGTTTAAACGAAGTGGACACACGCGTTGTGTAGTTATCCGGATAATCATGGTTTAATCTTGGTTGACTTTTTGTGAGTGGTGAAGTTGTTGATTGAATACAAGTGTACCAATCTTGCTCGGTAGTTTCGCTACCGAAGTTGTGTTCGTGCATGAAGTGTAAACCAAGTGGGTTCACAATTTGTTTTGTTATCCCGATGTTCATGGTCGAATGATCGTAGAGTTTTTATGAAGTGTGAAGTTGTTGATGGTATCCAAGTGTATCATTCGTGCTCGGTACTTTCGCTACTAAAGTTGTGTTCGAGCATCAAGTTTAAACCAAGTGGATACACGGGTTGTGTAGTTATCATGATTTCATGGTTTAATCTTGGTTGACTTTGTGTGAGTGGTGAAGTTGTTGATTGAATACAAGTGTACCAATCATGCTCGGTAGTTTCGCTACCGAAGTTGTGTTCGTGCATGAAGTGTAAACCAAGTGGATTCACAAATTGTTTTGTTATCCCGATGTTCATGGTTGAATGTTCGTAGAGTTTTTATGAAGTGTGACGTTGTTGAGGGAATCCAGGTGTACCATTCGTGCTCGGTAGTTTCGCTCCTAACGTTGTGTTCGAGTATCAAGTTTAAACGAAGTGGACACACGCGTTGTGTAGTTATCATGATTTCATGGTTTAATCTTGGTTGACTTTGTGTGAGTGGTGAAGTTGTTGATTGAATACAAGTGTACCAATCATGCTCGGTAGTTTCGCTACCGAAGTTGTGTTCGTGCATGAAGTGTAAACCAAGTGGATTCACAATTTGTTTTGTTATCCCGATGTTCAGGGTTGAATGTTCGTAGAGTTTTTATGAAGTGTGAAGTTGTTGAGGGAATCCAGGTGTACCATTCGTGCTCGGTAGTTTCGCTCCTAAAGTTGTGTTCGAGTATCATGTTTAAACGAAGTGGACACACGCGTTGTGTAGTTATCCGGATAATCATGGTTTAATCTTGGTTGACTTTGTGTGAGTGGTGAAGTTGTTGATTGAATACAAGTGTACGAATCTTGCTCGGTAGTTTCGCTACCGAAGTTGTGTTCGTGCATGAAGAGTATACCAAGTGGATTCACAATTTGTTTTGTTATCCCGATGTTCATGGTTGAATGTTCGTAGAGTTTTTATGAGTTGCGAAGTTGTTGAGGGAATCCAGGTGTACCATTCGTGCTCGGTAGTTTCGCTCCTAAAGTTGTGTTCGAGCATCAAGTTTAAACCAAGTGGATACACGGGTTGTGTAGTTATCGTGATTTCATGGTTTAATCTTGGTTGACTTTGTGTGAGTGGTGAAGTTGTTGATTGAATACAAGTGTACCAATCATGCTCGGTAGTTTCGCTACCGAAGTTGTGTTCGTGCATGAAGTGTAAACCAGGTGGATTCACAATTTTTTTTGTTATCCCGATGTTCATGGTTGAATGTTCGTAGAGTTTTTATGAAGTGTGACGTTGTTGAGGGAATCCAGGTGTACCATTCGAGCTCGGTAGTTTCGCTCCTAAAGTTGTGTTCGAGTATCAAGTTTAAACGAAGTGGACACATGCGTTGTGTAGTTATCCGGATTATCAAGGTTTAATCTTGGTTGACTTTTTGTGAGTGGTGAAGTTGTTGATTGAATACAAGTGTACCAATCTTGCTCGGTAGTTTCGCTACCGAAGTTGTGTTCGTGCATGAAGTGTAAACCAAGTGGGTTCACAATTTGTTTTGTTATCCCGATGTTCATGGTCGAATGATCGTAGAGTTTTTATGAAGTGTGAAGTTGTTGATGGTATCCAAGTGTACCATTCGTGCTCGGTACTTTTGCTACTAAAGTTATGTTCGAGCATCAAGTTTAAACCAAGTGGATACACGGGTTGTGTAGTTATCATGATTTCATGGTTTAATCTTGGTTGACTTTGTGTGAGTGGTGAAGTTGTTGATTGAATACAAGGGTACTAATCATGCTCGGTAGTTTCGCTACCGAAGTTGTGTTCGTGCATGAAGTGTAAACCAAGTGGATTCACAATTTGTTTTGTTATCCCGATGTTCATGGTTGAATGTTCGTAGAGTTTTTATGAAGTGTGAGGTTGTTGATGGAATCCAAGTGTACCATTCGTGCTCGGTACTTTCGCTACTAAATTTGTGCTCGAGCATCAAGTTAAAACCAAGTGGATACACGGGTTGTGTGGTTATCATGATTTCATGGTTTAACCTTGGTTGACTTTGTGTGAGTGGTGATGTTGTTGATTGAATACAAGTGTACCAATCTTGCTCTGTAGTTTTGCTACCGAAGTTGTGTTCGTGCATGAAGTGTAAACCAAGTGGATTCACAATTTGTTTTGTTATCCCGATGTTCATGGTTGAATGTTCGTAGAGTTTTTATGAGTTGTGAAGTTGTTGACGGAATCCAGCTGTACCATTCGTGCTCGGTAGTTTCGCTCCTAAAGTTGTGTTCGAGTATCAAGTTTAAACGAAGTGGACACACGCGTTGTGTAGTTATCCGGATAATCATGGTTTAATCTTGGTTGACTTTTTGTGAGTGGTGAAGTTGTTGATTGAATACAAGTGTACCAATCTTGCTCGGTAGTTTCGCTACCGAAGTTGTGTTCGTGCATGAAGTGTAAACCAAGTGGGTTCACAATTTGTTTTGTTATCCCGATGTTCATGGTCGAATGATCGTAGAGTTTTTATGAAGTGTGAAGTTGTTGATGGTATCCAAGTGTATCATTCGTGCTCGGTACTTTCGCTACTAAAGTTGTGTTCGAGCATCAAGTTTAAACCAAGTGGATACACGGGTTGTGTAGTTATCATGATTTCATGGTTTAATCTTGGTTGACTTTGTGTGAGTGGTGAAGTTGTTGATTGAATACAAGTGTACCAATCATGCTCGGTAGTTTCGCTACCGAAGTTGTGTTCGTGCATGAAGTGTAAACCAAGTGGATTCACAAATTGTTTTGTTATCCCGATGTTCATGGTTGAATGTTCGTAGAGTTTTTATGAAGTGTGACGTTGTTGAGGGAATCCAGGTGTACCATTCGTGCTCGGTAGTTTCGCTCCTAACGTTGTGTTCGAGTATCAAGTTTAAACGAAGTGGACACACGCGTTGTGTAGTTATCATGATTTCATGGTTTAATCTTGGTTGACTTTGTGTGAGTGGTGAAGTTGTTGATTGAATACAAGTGTACCAATCATGCTCGGTAGTTTCGCTACCGAAGTTGTGTTCGTGCATGAAGTGTAAACCAAGTGGATTCACAATTTGTTTTGTTATCCCGATGTTCAGGGTTGAATGTTCGTAGAGTTTTTATGAAGTGTGAAGTTGTTGAGGGAATCCAGGTGTACCATTCGTGCTCGGTAGTTTCGCTCCTAAAGTTGTGTTCGAGTATCATGTTTAAACGAAGTGGACACACGCGTTGTGTAGTTATCCGGATAATCATGGTTTAATCTTGGTTGACTTTGTGTGAGTGGTGAAGTTGTTGATTGAATACAAGTGTACGAATCTTGCTCGGTAGTTTCGCTACCGAAGTTGTGTTCGTGCATGAAGAGTATACCAAGTGGATTCACAATTTGTTTTGTTATCCCGATGTTCATGGTTGAATGTTCGTAGAGTTTTTATGAGTTGCGAAGTTGTTGAGGGAATCCAGGTGTACCATTCGTGCTCGGTAGTTTCGCTCCTAAAGTTGTGTTCGAGCATCAAGTTTAAACCAAGTGGATACACGGGTTGTGTAGTTATCGTGATTTCATGGTTTAATCTTGGTTGACTTTGTGTGAGTGGTGAAGTTGTTGATTGAATACAAGTGTACCAATCATGCTCGGTAGTTTCGCTACCGAAGTTGTGTTCGTGCATGAAGTGTAAACCAGGTGGATTCACAATTTTTTTTGTTATCCCGATGTTCATGGTTGAATGTTCGTAGAGTTTTTATGAAGTGTGACGTTGTTGAGGGAATCCAGGTGTACCATTCGAGCTCGGTAGTTTCGCTCCTAAAGTTGTGTTCGAGTATCAAGTTTAAACGAAGTGGACACACGCGTTGTGTAGTTATCCGGATTATCAAGGTTTAATCTTGGTTGACTTTTTGTGAGTGGTGAAGTTGTTGATTGAATACAAGTGTACCAATCTTGCTCGGTAGTTTCGCTACCGAAGTTGTGTTCGTGCATGAAGTGTAAACCAAGTGGGTTCACAATTTGTTTTGTTATCCCGATGTTCATGGTCGAATGATCGTAGAGTTTTTATGAAGTGTGAAGTTGTTGATGGTATCCAAGTGTACCATTCGTGCTCGGTACTTTTGCTACTAAAGTTATGTTCGAGCATCAAGTTTAAACCAAGTGGATACACGGGTTGTGTAGTTATCATGATTTCATGGTTTAATCTTGGTTGACTTTGTGTGAGTGGTGAAGTTGTTGATTGAATACAAGTGTACCAATCATGCTCGGTAGTTTCGCTACCGAAGTTGTGTTCGTGCATGAAGTGTAAACCAAGTGGATTCACAATTTGTTTTGTTATCCCGATGTTCAGGGTTGAATGTTCGTAGAGTTTTTATGAAGTGTGAAGTTGTTGAGGGAATCCAGGTGTACCATTCGTGCTCGGTAGTTTCGCTCCTAAAGTTGTGTTCGAGTATCATGGTTAAACGAAGTGGACACACGCGTTGTGTAGTTATCCGGATAATCATGGTTTAATCTTGGTTGACTTTGTGTGAGTGGTGAAGTTGTTGATTGAATACAAGTGTACGAATCTTGCTCGGTAGTTTCGCTACCGAAGTTGTGTTCGTGCATGAAGTGTATACCAAGTGGATTCACAATTTGTTTTGTTATCCCGATGTTCATGGTTGAATGTTCGTAGAGTTTTTATGAGTTGCGAAGTTGTTGAGGGAATCCAGGTGTACCATTCCTGCTCGGTAGTTTCGCTCCTAAAGTTGTGTTCGAGCATCAAGTTTAAACCAAGTGGATACACGGGTTGTGTAGTTATCGTGATTTCATGGTTTAATCTTGGTTGACTTTGTGTGAGTGGTGAAGTTGTTGATTGAATACAAGTGTACCAATCATGCTCGGTAGTTTCGCTACCGAAGTTGTGTTCGTGCATGAAGTGTAAACCAGGTGGATTCACAATTTTTTTTGTTTTCCCGATGTTCATGGTTGAATGTTCGTAGAGTTTTTATGAAGTGTGAGGTTGTTGATGGAATCCAAGTGTACCATTCGTGCTCGGTACTTTCGCTACTAAAGTTGTGCTCGAGCATCATGTTTAAACCAAGTGGATACACGGGTTGTGTTGTTATCATGATTTCATGGTTTAATCTTGGTTGACTTTGTGTGAGTGGTGAAGTTGTTGATTGAATACAAGTGTACCAATCATGCTCGGTAGTTTCGCTACCGAAGTTGTGTTCGTGCATGAAGTGTAAACCAAGTGGATTCACAATTTGTTTTGTTATCCCGATGTTCATGGTTGAATGTTCGTAGAGTTTTTATGAAGTGTGAAGTTGTTGAGGGAATCCAGGTATACCATTCGTGCTCGGTAGTTTCGCTCCTAAAGTTGTGTTCGAGTATCAAGTTTCAACGAAGTGGACACACGCGTTGTGTAGTTATCCGGATAATCATGGTTTAATCTTGGTTGACTTTGTGTGAGTGGTGAAGTTGTTGATTGAATACAAGGGTACTAATCATGCTCGGTAGTTTCGCTACCGAAGTTGTGTTCGTGCATGAAGTGTAAACCAAGTGGATTCACAATTTGTTTTGTTATCCCGATGTTCATGGTTGAATGTTCGTAGAGTTTTTATGAAGTGTGAGGTTGTTGATGGAATCCAAGTGTACCATTCGTGCTCGGTACTTTCGCTACTAAAGTTGTGCTTGAGCATCAAGTTTAAACCAAGTGGATACACGGGTTGTGTGGTTATCATGATTTCATGGTTTAATCTTGGTTGACTTTGTGTGAGTGGTGAAGTTGTTGATTGAATACAAGTGTACCAATCTTGCTCTGTAGTTTTGCTACCGAAGTTGTGTTCGTGCATGAAGTGTAAACCAAGTGGATTCACAATTTGTTTTGTTATCCCGATGTTCATGGTTGAATGTTCGTAGAGTTTTTATGAAGTGTGAAGTTGTTGTGGGAATCCAGGGGTACCATTCGTGCTTGGTCCTTTCGCTATTAAAGTTGTGTTCGAGCATCAAGTTTAAACTAAGTGGATACACGGGTTGTGTTGTTATCATGATTTCATGGTTTAATCTTGGTTGACTTTGTGTGAGTGGTGAAGTTGTTGATTGAATACAAGTGTACCAATCATGCTCGGTGGTTTCGCTACCGAAGTTGTGTTCGTGCATGAAGTGTAAACCAGGTGGATTCACAATTTTTTTTGTTATCCCGATGTTCATGGTTGAATGTTCGTAGAGTTTTTATGAAGTGTGAGGTTGTTGATGGAATCCAAGTGTACCATTCGTGCTCGGTACTTTCGCTACTAAAGTTGTGCTCGAGCATCATGTTTAAACCAAGTGGATACACGCGTTGTGTTGTTATCATGATTTCATGGTTTAATCTTGGTTGACTTTGTGTGAGTGGTGAAGTTGTTGATTGAATACAAGTGTACCAATCATGCTCGGTAGTTTCGCTACCGAAGTTGTGTTCGTGCATGAAGTATAAACCAAGTGGATTCACAATTTGTTTTGTTATCCCGATGTTCATGGTTGAATGTTCGTAGAGTTTTTATGAAGTGTGAAGTTGTTGAGGGAATCCAGGTATACCATTCGTGCTCGGTAGTTTCGCTCCTAAAGTTGTGTTCGAGTATCAAGTTTAAACGAAGTGGACACACGCGTTGTGTAGTTATCCGGATAATCATGGTTTAATCTTGGTTGACTTTGTGTGAGTGGTGAAGTTGTTGATTGAATACAAGGGTACTAATCATGCTCGGTAGTTTCGCTACCGAAGTTGTGTTCGTGCATGAAGTGTAAACCAAGTGGATTCACAATTTGTTTTGTTATCCCGATGTTCATGGTTGAATGTTCGTAGAGTTTTTATGAAGTGTGAGGTTGTTGATGGAATCCAAGTGTACCATTCGTGCTCGGTACTTTCGCTACTAAAGTTGTGCTCGAGCATCAAGTTTAAACCAAGTGGTTACACGGGTTGTGTGGTTATCATGATTTCATGGTTTAATCTTGGTTGACTTTGTGTGAGTGGTGATGTTGTTGATTGAATACAAGTGTACCAATCTTGCTCTGTAGTTTTGCTACCGAAGTTGTGTTCGTGCATGAAGTGTAAACCAAGTGGATTCACAATTTGTTTTGTTATCCCGATGTTCATGGTTGAATGTTCGTAGTGTTTTTATGAGTAGTGAAGTTGTTGACGGAATCCAGCTGTACCATTCGTGCTCGGTAGTTTCGCTCCAAAAGTTGTGTTCGAGTATCAAGTTTAAACGAAGTGGACACACGCGTTGTGTAGTTATCCGGATAATCATGGTTTAATCTTGGTTGACTTTTTGTGAGTGGTGAAGTTGTTGATTGAATACAAGTGTACCAATCTTGCTCGGTAGTTTCGCTACCGAAGTTGTGTTCGTGCATGAAGTGTAAACCAAGTGGGTTCACAATTTGTTTTGTTATCCCGATGTTCATGGACGAATGATCGTAGAGTTTTTATGAAGTGTGAAGTTGTTGATGGTATCCAAGTGTATCATTCGTGCTCGGTACTTTCGCTACTAAAGTTGTGTTCGAGCATCAAGTTTAAACCAAGTGGATACACGGGTTGTGTAGTTATCATGATTTCATGGTTTAATCTTGGTTGACTTTGTGTGAGTGGTGAAGTTGTTGATTGAATACAAGTGTACCAATCATGCTCGGTAGTTTCGCTACCGAAGTTGTGTTCGTGCATGAAGTGTAAACCAAGTGGATTCACAAATTGTTTTGTTATCCCGATGTTCATGGTTGAATGTTCGTAGAGTTTTTATGAAGTGTGACGTTGTTGAGGGAATCCAGGTGTACCATTCGTGCTCGGTAGTTTCGCTCCTAAAGTTGTGTTCGAGTATCAAGTTTAAACGAAGTGGACACACGCGTTGTGTAGTTATCCGGATTATCAAGGTTTAATCTTGGTTGACTTTTTGTGAGTGGTGAAGTTGTTGATTGAATACAAGTGTACCAATCTTGCTCGGTAGTTTCGCTACCGAAGTTGTGTTCGTGCATGAAGTGTAAACCAAGTGGGTTCACAATTTGTTTTGTTATCCCGATGTTCATGGTCGAATGATCGTAGAGTTTTTATGAAGTGTGAAGTTGTTGATGGTATCCAAGTGTACCATTCGTGCTCGGTACTTTTGCTACTAAAGTTATGTTCGAGCATCAAGTTTAAACCAAGTGGATACACGGGTTGTGTAGTTATCATGATTTCATGGTTTAATCTTGGTTGACTTTGTGTGAGTGGTGAAGTTGTTGATTGAATACAAGTGTACCAATCATGCTCGGTAGTTTCGCTACCGAAGTTGTGTTCGTGCATGAAGTGTAAACCAAGTGGATTCACAATTTGTTTTGTTATCCCGATGTTCATGGTTGAATGTTCGTAGAGTTTTTATGAAGTGTGAGGTTGTTGATGGAATCCAAGTGTATCATTCGTGCTCGGTACTTTCGCTACTAAAGTTGTGCATCAAGTTTAAACCATGTGGATACACGGGTTGTGTGGTTATCATGATTTCATCGTTTAATCTTGGTTGACATTGTGTGAGTGGTGAAGTTGTTGATTGAATACAAGTGTACCAATCTTGCTCGGAAGTTTCGCTACCGAAGTTGTGTTCGTGCATGAAGTGTAAACCAAGTGGATTCACAATTTGTTTTGTTATCCCGATGTTTATGGTCGAATGATCGTAGAGTTTTTATGAAGTGTGAAGTTGTTGACGGTATCCACGTGTACCATTCGTGCTCGGTACTTTCGCTACTAAAGTTGTGTTCGAGCATCAAGTTTAAACCAAGTGGATACACGAGTTGTGTAGTTATCATGATTTCATGGTTTAATCTTGGTTGACTTTGTGTGAGTGGTGAAGTTGTTGATTGAATACAAGTGTACCAATCATGCTCGGTAGTTTCGCTACCGAAGTTGTGTTCGTGCATGAAGTGTAAACCAAGTGGATTCACAATTTGTTTTGTTATCCCGATGTTCAGGGTTGAATGTTCGTAGAGTTTTTATGAAGTGTGAAGTTGTTGAGGGAATCCAGGTGTACCATTCGTGCTCGGTAGTTTCGCTCCTAAAGTTGTGTTCGAGTATCAAGTTTAAACGAAGTGGACACACGCGTTGTGTAGTTATCCGGATAATCATGGTTTAATCTTGGTTGACTTTGTGTGAGTGGTGAAGTTGTTGATTGAATACAAGTGTACGAATCTTGCTCGGTAGTTTCGCTACCGAAGTTGTGTTCGTGCATGAAGTGTATACCAAGTGGATTCACAATTTGTTTTGTTATCCCGATGTTCATGGTCGAATGTTCGTAGAGTTTTTATGAGTTGTGAAGTTGTTGAAGGAATCCAGGTGTACCATTCGTGCTCGGTAGTTTCGCTCCTAAAGTTGTGTTCGAGCATCAAGTTTAAACCAAGTGGATACACGGGTTGTGTAGTTATCGTGATTTCATGGTTTAATCTTGGTTGACTTTGTGTGAGTGGTGAAGTTGTTGATTGAATACAAGTGTACCAATCATGCTCGGTAGTTTCGCTACCGAAGTTGTGTTCGTGCATGAAGTGTAAACCAAGTGGATTCACAATTTGTTTTGTTATCCCGATGTTTATGGTCGAATGATCGTAGAGTTTTTATGAAGTGTGAAGTTGTTGACGGTATCCACGTGTACCATTCGTGCTCGGTACTTTCGCTACTAAAGTTGTGTTCGAGCATCAAGTTTAAACCAAGTGGATACACGAGTTGTGTAGTTATCATGATTTCATGGTTTAATCTTGGTTGACTTTGTGTGAGTGGTGAAGTTGTTGATTGAATACAAGTGTACCAATCATGCTCGGTAGTTTCGCTACCGAAGTTGTGTTCGTGCATGAAGTGTAAACCAAGTGGATTCACAATTTGTTTTGTTATCCCGATGTTCAGGGTTGAATGTTCGTAGAGTTTTTATGAAGTGTGAAGTTGTTGAGGGAATCCAGGTGTACCATTCGTGCTCGGTAGTTTCGCTCCTAAAGTTGTGTTCGAGTATCAAGTTTAAACGAAGTGGACACACGCGTTGTGTAGTTATCCGGATAATCATGGTTTAATCTTGGTTGACTTTGTGTGAGTGGTGAAGTTGTTGATTGAATACAAGTGTACGAATCTTGCTCGGTAGTTTCGCTACCGAAGTTGTGTTCGTGCATGAAGTGTATACCAAGTGGATTCACAATTTGTTTTGTTATCCCGATGTTCATGGTCGAATGTTCGTAGAGTTTTTATGAGTTGTGAAGTTGTTGAAGGAATCCAGGTGTACCATTCGTGCTCGGTAGTTTCGCTCCTAAAGTTGTGTTCGAGCATCAAGTTTAAACCAAGTGGATACACGGGTTGTGTAGTTATCGTGATTTCATGGTTTAATCTTGGTTGACTTTGTGTGAGTGGTGAAGTTGTTGATTGAATACAAGTGTACCAATCATGCTCGGTAGTTTCGCTACCGAAGTTGTGTTCGTGCATGAAGTGTAAACCAAGTGGATTCACAATTTGTTTTGTTATCCCGATGTTCATGGTTGAATGTTCGTAGAGTTTTTATGAAGTGTGAGGTTGTTGATGGAATCCAAGTGTATCATTCGTGCTCGGTACTTTCGCTACTAAAGTTGTGCTCGAGCATCAAGTTTAAACCATGTGGATACACGGGTTGTGTGGTTATCATGATTTCATCGTTTAATCTTGGTTGACATTGTGTGAGTGGTGAAGTTGTTGATTGAATACAAGTGTACCAATCTTGCTCGGTAGTTTCGCTACCGAAGTTGTGTTCGTGCATGAAGTGTAAACCAAGTGGATTCACAATTTGTTTTGTTATCCCGATGTTTATGGTCGAATGATCGTAGAGTTTTTATGAAGTGTGAAGTTGTTGACGGTATCCACGTGTACCATTCGTGCTCGGTACTTTCGCTACTAAAGTTGTGTTCGAGCATCAAGTTTAAACCAAGTGGATACACGAGTTGTGTAGTTATCATGATTTCATGGTTTAATTTTGGTTGACTTTGTGTGAGTGGTGAAGTTGTTGATTGAATACAAGTGTACCAATCATGCTCGGTAGTTTCGCTACCGAAGTTGTGTTCGTGCATGAAGTGTAAACCAAGTGGATTCACAATTTGTTTTGTTATCCCGATGTTCAGGGTTGAATGTTCGTAGAGTTTTTATGAAGTGTGAAGTTGTTGAGGGAATCCAGGTGTACCATTCGTGCTCGGTAGTTTCGCTCCTAAAGTTGTGTTCGAGTATCAAGTTTAAACGAAGTGGACACACGCGTTGTGTAGTTATCCGGATAATCATGGTTTAATCTTGGTTGACTTTGTGTGAGTGGTGAAGTTGTTGATTGAATACAAGTGTACGAATCTTGCTCGGTAGTTTCGCTACCGAAGTTGTGTTCGTGCATGAAGTGTATACCAAGTGGATTCACAATTTGTTTTGTTATCCCGATGTTCATGGTTGAATGTTCGTAGAGTTTTTATGAGTTGTGAAGTTGTTGAGGGAATCCAGGTGTACCATTCGTGCTCGGTAGTTTCGCTCCTAAAGTTGTGTTCGAGCATCAAGTTTAAACCAAGTGGATTCACAATTTGTTTTGTTATCCCGATGTTCATGGTTGAATGTTCGTAGAGTTTTTATGAAGTGTGAGGTTGTTGAGGGAATCCAGGTGTA
This sequence comes from Oryza brachyantha, assembly GCF_000231095.2. Classification (NCBI taxonomy): domain Eukaryota; kingdom Viridiplantae; phylum Streptophyta; class Magnoliopsida; order Poales; family Poaceae; genus Oryza; species Oryza brachyantha. The sequence goes on from NW_024427255.1 coordinate 92,706, forward strand.
CCATTCGTGCTCGGTAGTTTCGCTCCTAAAGTTGTGTTCGAGTATCAAGTTTAAACGAAGTGGACACACGCGTTGTGTAGTTATCCGGATAATCATGGTTTAATCTTGGTTGACTTTGTGTGAGTGGTGAAGTTGTTGATTGAATACAAGTGTACGAATCTTGCTCGGTAGTTTCGCTACCGAAGTTGTGTTCGTGCATGAAGTGTATACCAAGTGGATTCACAATTTGTTTTGTTATCCCGATGTTCATGGTTGAATGTTCGTAGAGTTTTTATGAGTTGTGAAGTTGTTGAGGGAATCCAGGTGTACCATTCGTGCTCGGTACTTTCGCTACTAAAGTTGTGTTCGAGCATCAAGTTTAAACCAAGTGGATACACGGGTTGTGTAGTTATCATGATTTCATGGTTTAATCTTGGTTGACTTTGTGTGAGTGGTGAAGTTGTTGATTGAATACAAGTGTACCAATCATGCTCGGTAGTTTCGCTACCGAAGTTGTGTTCGTGCATGAAGTGTAAACCAAGTGGATTCACAATTTGTTTTGTTATCCCGATGTTCATGGTTGAATGTTCATAGAGTTTTTATGAAGTGTGACGTTGTTGAGGGAATCCAGGTGTACCATTCGTGCTCGGTAGTTTCGCTCCTAAAGTTGTGTTCGAGTATCAAGTTTAAACGAAGTGGACAAACGCGTTGTGTAGTTATCCGGATTATCATGGTTTAATCTTGGTTTACTTTTTGTGAGTGGTGAAGTTGTTGATTGAATACAAGTGTACCAATCTTGCTCGGTAGTTTCGCTACCGAAGTTGTGTTCGTGCATGAAGTGTAAACCAAGTGGGTTCACAATTTGTTTTGTTATCCCGATGTTCATGGTCGAACGATCGTAGAGTTTTTATGAAGTGTGAAGTTGTTGATGGTATCCAAGTGTATCATTCGTGCTCGGTACTTTCGCTACTAAAGTTGTGTTCGAGCATCAAGTTTAAACCAAGTGGATACACGGGTTGTGTAGTTATCATGATTTCATGGTTTAATCTTGGTTGACTTTGTGTGAGTGGTGAAGTTGTTGATTGAATACAAGTGTACCAATCATGCTCGGTAGTTTCGCTACCGAAGTTGTGTTCGTGCATGAAGTGTAAACCAAGTGGATTCACAATTTGTTTTGTTATCCCGATGTTCATGGTTGAATGTTCGTAGAGTTTTTATGAAGTGTGAAGTTGTTGATGGTATCTACGTGTACCATTCGTGCTCGGTACTTTCGCTACTAAAGTTGTGTTCGAGCATCAAGTTTAAACCAAGTGGATACACGAGTTGTGTAGTTATCATGATTTCAAGGTTTAATCTTGGTTGACTTTGTGTGAGTGGTGAAGTTGTTGATTGAATACAAGCGTACCAATCTTGCTCTGTAGTTTCGCTACCGAAGTTGTGTTCGTGCATGAAGTGTAAACCAAGTGGATTCACAATTTGTTTTGTTATCCCGATGTTCATGGTTGAATGTTCGTAGAGTTTTTATGAAGTGTGAAGTTGTTGACGGAATCCAGGTGTACCATTCGTGCTTGGTACTTTCGCTACTAAAGTTGTGTTCGAGCATCAAGTTTAAACCAAGTGGATACGCGGGTTGTGTAGTTATCATGATTTCATGGTTTAATCTTGGTAGACTTTTTGTGAGTGGTGAAGTTGTTGATTGAATACAAGTGTACCAATCTTGCTCTGTAGTTCCGCTAACGAAGTTGTGTTCGTGCATGAAGTGTAAACCAAGTGGATTCACAATTTGTTTTGTTATCCCGATGTTCATGGTTGAATGTTCGTAGAGTTTTTATGAGTTGTGAAGTTGTTGAGGGAATCCAGGTGTACCATTCGTGCTCGGTAGTTTCGCTCCTAAAGTTGTGTTCGAGTATCAAGTTTAAACGAAGTGGATACACGCGTTGTGTAGTTATCCGGATAATCATGGTTTAATCTTGGTTGACTTTGTGTGAGTGGTGAAGTTGTTGATTGAACAAGGGTACCAATCATGCTCGGTAGTTTCGCTACCGAAGTTGTGTTCGTGCATGAAGTGTAAACCAAGTGGATACACAATTTGTTTTGTTATCCCGATGTTCATGGTCGAATGATCGTAGAGTTTTTATGAAGTGTGAAGTTGTTGATGGTATCCAAGTGTACCATTCGTGCTCGGTACTTTCGCTACTAAAGTTGTGTTCGAGCATCAAGTTTAAACCAAGTGGATACACGGGTTGTGTAGTTATCATGATTTCATGGTTTAATCTTGGTTGACTTTGTGTGAGTGGTGAAGTTGTTGATTGAATACAAGTGTACCAATCATGCTTGGTAGTTTCGCTACCGAAGTTGTGTTCGTGCATGAAGTGTAAACCAAGTGGATTCACAATTTGTTTTGTTATCCCGATGTTCATGGTCGAATGATCGTAGAGTTTTTATGAAATGTGAAGTTGTTGATGGTATCCAAATGTACCATTCGTGCTCGGTACTTTTGCTACTAAAGTTGTGTTCGAGCATCAAGTTTAAACCAAGTGGATATACGGGTTGTGTAGTTATCATGATTTCATGGTTTAATCTTGGTAGACTTTTTGTGAGTGGTGAAGTTGTTGATTGAATACAAGTGTACCAATCTTGCTCTGTAGTTCCGCTAACGAAGTTGTGTTCGTGCATGAAGTGTAAACCAAGTGGATTCACAATTTGTTTTGTTATCCCGATGTTCATGGTTGAATGTTCGTAGAGTTTTTATGAGTTGTGAAGTTGTTGAGGGAATCCAGGTGTACCATTCGTGCTCGGTAGTTTCGCTCCTAAAGTTGTGTTCGAGTATCAAGTTTAAACGAAGTGGATACACGCGTTGTGTAGTTATCCGGATAATCATGGTTTAATCTTGGTTGACTTTGTGTGAGTGGTGAAGTTGTTGATTGAACAAGGGTACCAATCATGCTCGGTAGTTTCGCTACCGAAGTTGTGTTCGTGCATGAAGTGTAAACCAAGTGGATACACAATTTGTTTTGTTATCCCGATGTTCATGGTCGAATGATCGTAGAGTTTTTATGAAGTGTGAAGTTGTTGATGGTATCCAAGTGTACCATTCGTGCTCGGTACTTTCGCTACTAAAGTTGTGTTCGAGCATCAAGTTTAAACCAAGTGGATACACGGGTTGTGTAGTTATCATGATTTCATGGTTTAATCTTGGTTGACTTTGTGTGAGTGGTGAAGTTGTTGATTGAATACAAGTGTACCAATCATGCTTGGTAGTTTCGCTACCGAAGTTGTGTTCGTGCATGAAGTGTAAACCAAGTGGATTCACAATTTGTTTTGTTATCCCGATGTTCATGGTCGAATGATCGTAGAGTTTTTATGAAATGTGAAGTTGTTGATGGTATCCAAATGTACCATTCGTGCTCGGTACTTTTGCTACTAAAGTTGTGTTCGAGCATCAAGTTTAAACCAAGTGGATATACGGGTTGTGTAGTTATCATGATTTCATGGTTTAATCTTGGTTGACTTTGTGTGAGTGGTGAAGTCGTTGATTGAATACAAGCGTACCAATCATGCTCGGTAGTTTCGCTACCGAAGTTGTGTTCGTGCATGAAGTGTAAACCAAGTGGATTCACAATTTGTTTTGTTATCCCGATGTTCATGGTTGAATCTTCGTAGAGTTTTTATGAAGTGTGAAGTTGTTGATGGAATCCAAGTGTACCATTCGTGCTCGGTACTTTCGCTACTAAAGTTGTGCTCGAGCATTAAGTTCAAACGAAGTGGACACACGGGTTGTGTAGTTATCCGGATATTCATGGTTTAATCTTGGTTGACTTTGTGTGAGTGGTGAAGTTGTTGATTGAATTCAAGTGTACCAATCATGCTCGGTAGTTTCGCTACTGAAGTTGTGTTCGTGCATGAAGTGCAAACCAAGTGGATACACAATTTGTTTTGTTATCCCGATGTTCATGGTCGAATGATCGTAGAGTTTTTATGAAGTGTGAAGTTGGTGAGGGAATCCATGTGTACCATTCGTGCTCGGTACATTCGCTACTAAAGTTGTGTTCGAGCATCAAGTTTAAACCAAGTGGATACGCGGGTTGTGTAGTTATCATGATTTCATGGTTTAATCTTGGTAGACTTTGTGTGAGTGGTGAAGTTGTTGATTGAATACAAGCGTACCAATCTTGCTCTGTAGTTTCGCTACCGAAGTTGTGTTCGTGCATGAAGTGTAAACCAAGTGGATTCACAATTTGTTTTGTTATCCCGATGTTCATGGTTGAATGTTCGTAGAGTTTTTATGAAGTGTGAAGTTGTTGATGGTATCTACGTGTACCATTCGTGCTCGGTACTTTCGCTACTAAAGTTGTGTTCGAGCATCAAGTTTAAACCAAGTGGATACACGAGTTGTGTAGTTATCATGATTTCAAGGTTTAATCTTGGTTGACTTTGTGTGAGTGGTGAAGTTGTTGATTGAATACAAGCGTACCAATCTTGCTCTGTAGTTTCGCTACCGAAGTTGTGTTCGTGCATGAAGTGTAAACCAAGTGGATTCACAATTTGTTTTGTTATCCCGATGTTCATGGTTGAATGTTCGTAGAGTTTTTATGAAGTGTGAAGTTGTTGACGGAATCCAGGTGTACCATTCGTGCTTGGTACTTTCGCTACTAAAGTTGTGTTCGAGCATCAAGTTTAAACCAAGTGGATACGCGGGTTGTGTAGTTATCATGATTTCATGGTTTAATCTTGGTAGACTTTTTGTGAGTGGTGAAGTTGTTGATTGAATACAAGTGTACCAATCTTGCTCTGTAGTTCCGCTAACGAAGTTGTGTTCGTGCATGAAATGTAAACCAAGTGGATTCACAATTTGTTTTGTTATCCCGATGTTCATGGTTGAATGTTCGTAGAGTTTTTATGAGTTGTGAAGTTGTTGAGGGAATCCAGGTGTACCATTCGTGCTCGGTAGTTTCGCTCCTAAAGTTGTGTTCGAGTATCAAGTTTAAACGAAGTGGATACACGCGTTGTGTAGTTATCCGGATAATCATGGTTTAATCTTGGTTGACTTTGTGTGAGTGGTGAAGTTGTTGATTGAACAAGGGTACCAATCATGCTCGGTAGTTTCGCTACCGAAGTTGTGTTCGTGCATGAAGTGTAAACCAAGTGGATACACAATTTGTTTTGTTATCCCGATGTTCATGGTCGAATGATCGTAGAGTTTTTATGAAGTGTGAAGTTGTTGATGGTATCCAAGTGTACCATTCGTGCTCGGTACTTTCGCTACTAAAGTTGTGTTCGAGCATCAAGTTTAAACCAAGTGGATACACGGGTTGTGTAGTTATCATGATTTCATGGTTTAATCTTGGTTGACTTTGTGTGAGTGGTGAAGTTGTTGATTGAATACAAGTGTACCAATCATGCTTGGTAGTTTCGCTACCGAAGTTGTGTTCGTGCATGAAGTGTAAACCAAGTGGATTCACAATTTGTTTTTGTTATCCCGATGTTCATGGTCGAATGATCGTAGAGTTTTTATGAAATGTGAAGTTGTTGATGGTATCCAAATGTACCATTCGTGCTCGGTACTTTTGCTACTAAAGTTGTGTTCGAGCATCAAGTTTAAACCAAGTGGATATACGGGTTGTGTAGTTATCATGATTTCATGGTTTAATCTTGGTTGACTTTGTGTGAGTGGTGAAGTCGTTGATTGAATACAAGCGTACCAATCATGCTCGGTAGTTTCGCTACCGAAGTTGTGTTCGTGCATGAAGTGTAAACCAAGTGGATTCACAATTTGTTTTGTTATCCCGATGTTCATGGTTGAATCTTCGTAGAGTTTTTATGAAGTGTGAAGTTGTTGATGGAATCCAAGTGTACCATTCGTGCTCGGTACTTTCGCTACTAAAGTTGTGCTCGAGCATTAAGTTCAAACGAAGTGGACACACGGGTTGTGTAGTTATCCGGATATTCATGGTTTAATCTTGGTTGACTTTGTGTGAGTGGTGAAGTTGAAGTTGTGATTGAATTCAAGTGTACCAATCATGCTCGGTAGTTTCGCTACTGAAGTTGTGTTCGTGCATGAAGTGCAAACCAAGTGGATACACAATTTGTTTTGTTATCCCGATGTTCATGGTCGAATGATCGTAGAGTTTTTATGAAGTGTGAAGTTGGTGAGGGAATCCATGTGTACCATTCGTGCTCGGTACTTTCGCTACTAAAGTTGTGTTCGAGCATCAAGTTTAAACCAAGTGGATACGCGGGTTGTGTAGTTATCATGATTTCATGGTTTAATCTTGGTAGACTTTGTGTGAGTGGTGAAGTTGTTGATTGAATACAAGCGTACCAATCTTGCTCTGTAGTTTCGCTACCGAAGTTGTGTTCGTGCATGAAGTGTAAACCAAGTGGATTCACAATTTGTTTGTTATCCCGATGTTCATGGTTGAATGTTCGTAGAGTTTTTATGAAGTGTGAAGTTGTTGTGTAACATTCGTGCTTGGTACTTTCGCTACTAAAGTTGTGTTCGAGCATCAAGTTTAAACCAAGTGGATACGCGGGTTGTTTAGTTATCATGATTTCATGGTTTAATCTTGGTAGACTTTGTGTGAGTGGTGAAGTTGTTGATTGAATACAAGTGTACCAATCATGCTCGGTAGTTCCGCTACCGAAGTTGTGTTCGTGCATGAAGTATAAACCAAGTGGATTCACAATTTGTTTTGTTATCCCGATGTTCATTGTTGAATGTTCGTAGAGTTTTTATGAAGTGTGAGGTTGTTGATGGAATCCAAGTGTATCATTCGTGCTCGGTACTTT
>NW_024427256.1:2500-10000 GCF_000231095.2 Oryza brachyantha
GGGGCCCACCTGTCAGCGACCAGGTTTCGCCAGCGCCCCCCGCCTCCGCGTCGCGCCAGCCGAGTCCGCCGCCGCCCCGAGTCCTCCGCCGCGCCGCCGCTGCAACCACCCGCCGCAACCGCCGCCGCCGAGTTCGCCGCGTCGTCGCCGACTCGGTCCTCCACCGGCCGCTCCGCCCTAGCCGGCGCCACCACCTATAAAATCCTCGCGCCGCCGCCCCGCCGCCACTTTCCCCCTTTCCGCCGAAGCTTCCCTCCGTCGCCGTCAGCCGCCGTTTTCCCCCGTCGGCCGTTGGACGTCGCCGCCCACCCGCGTCACCACCTCCGCCTCGTCCTCGCCGACCTTCCGCCGGCCCTCGTCGCCACCGGTGGTCGCCGAGCTTCGTCGCCGCCCCTTCGTCCCTTCCGCCGCCGTGCCCCGTCGTCTCGACGCCGTCGGCCGATCTCGCCCCCGAACGTCGCAGGCCGTCGCTCGTCTGCGTCATCACCTCTGCCTCATCCTCGCCGACCTGCTGCCGCTCCTCGTCGCCACTGGTGAGCGCTCCGCTCCTCTCTCCCTCTTTCTCCCCTCTTCGCCGCCGCTGCCGACCTCCCCGTGCAAACGGTAAGTGCCGGTCGCCGTCCGCCGCGTCACCCCGCTTGTCGCCTTCTCGTCGTCGCCGTCACGCCGTTGTTGCCGTGCCGTTCGCCATCGTCACCGTGCGCCACTGCTCCGGTTGCGCCGCCGCTCCGGTCGCGTCCGCCGCTCAGCCGCCAAGCTGCGTCGCTGCCTGGCCGACTCCACCCCACTCCTCCCTCGTGCTCCCGCCTAGCTCCTCTGGCCGCATCCGGTTGCGCCGCCGCTCCGCAGCGCCGTCGCGCCACCGTCGCCCGGCACCGACCGATCTCATCGCATCGGCCGTCGTCGCCGCGCCACCCCGGTGAGCCCGCTCTCCTCCCTTCCTCTGTTTCTTCGTGCGACCGCAAGTGCGCCCCGCCACTCGCCGTCGGCCGACGTCCTCCGCCGCCACCCGATCCCGCGAGCCGTCGTTTGGTGTCGGGCGCTGCCGGTGCTCGCCGTTGCATCTCCGCCCTTCGCCACCATCGTCGCGCGGCCACCAAGCCTTCGCTGCCTGCGCCCGCCGTCGCCTCCACCTTCCGGCGCCATCGTCGTCGCCCCTCCACCTGCCGTCTTCGTCCGTGCCGACTCGTCGTCGCCGTTCTCGTCACCACCTTCGCCTCCGCTGACCACCAACCGCCGCTCTGCTGTCGAGCCGTCGCCGGCCGTCACTGTCCCCGCGCCGCCGTCGAGGCCGTCTCTCCTCTCCTCTCTCGCTGCCACTTGGCCGCTCCGCTCCACCGCCGCTCAGCCACCCTCTCCCTCCGCTCTGCTCCGCCGCCGCTCCGAGCCGCGCCACCCCGCCGCGGTCTCTGCCTCCTCCTCGCCGACGCCGTCGTCGCCCTTCGGTCGCCGGTCGGTGTCGCCGACGTCGACGCCCTCGTGCCGCCGGTCATCGCCATCGCCACCTCCCCTTTCCTCCTCGGCCCTCGCCGTCGCCGCCGCTCCCGCCGCCGCTGCTCGCGCCGCCGACGTCCTCGCTTCCCGGCCGCCGCCGCCAATCGCCGCCGTCCGCCGCATACCCGCCGGTCCGCGCCGCCGTCCGCCGGTCGCCGCCCGCCGCGCCGTCGCGCCGCGAGCCGCGAGCCGCGCGCTCTGCTCGCTCCTCTCTGTCCTCTCTCGCTGACGAGTGGGACCCACCCGTCAGTCGTTCCCCGCCAGCCCCTTCCTCTCTCTCCTCCCCGGGCCCGCGTGTCAGCCGCCCACCTCCCCCTCTCTCTCACCGATAGGTGGTCCCCACCTGTCAGCCGTCAGTTCCTCTCTCCTCGCTGACGTCAGCAGCCCCATTAATTGCGCAATAATTGATTTAGGACTTTTCTGTTTAGTTAAAAACCCAGAAAACTTCTAAAATTCATAAGTAATCCATCTAGTCTCCGTTTAGGTCCATTCAAGTTTCATTAAATCCAGAAAAATGCCAAGAATCCATTAAAAATAGTTTCTTTCTCTGTTTCAGTAGTTTTTTAGCCTGTTTTGTTTGTTTTGCCTTGTTTGTCGTAGGTTTTGACCCCGTCGCAGCGCCGTTCGTTCCCGAAGTCGTCGCCGAAGTTCCTCGTGGGTCTAAGCAAGGCAAGTGGCACCCTTCTTTGATCATATTGAACCCATGATTATAAAATCCCCCGCTTTTACATTCAAACATGCATTGTTTTATGCAAATCTATTTATTGTATTTATCTATTGGGCGTTTACCTTTATATCCGTTGATTCCCATTTATTATTGTCATCCCAGGGTTAATTTGACTAGAATTAGGGTTAGTCAATGCTTAGCCATGCTTAGTTCAACTAGCTCACCAATTATTATTTAATTATTGTTGCACTTTGGTACACCTTCAATGGTTGTTATCATTATTCATTTCCCGATGTGGTTTAATACAACTAAAATATTGCTTATGGTGGGCTGTGGGTGCATGGTTTTGAGAGTCGTGCCCATGGCAATTAAGGACCGGTTCTCGGGAAACCCTGAAGGTCTTACACGTACTAACCACAAGCCAGAATGGGCAACGGTGAGACTCGTAATCTAGCTTGTCCCTATTCGACGTACCCAGGCAAGGGTAGGCGTGATGGAGTATGGACGGGCAATCGTGGTGTAACGAAAGCTTCTCCTGCTTCCGGATCTACCAAGGCACAAGAGGGGACTGCCCGACTTGGTGTAAAGGAGGGGGTGAAACCTGAAGTGTGGTGCGATTGTCTAGGGAGGGTTAGGTGAAAGGTCTTATCATGGTTTCCGTACTGAGGTATCGTGGTGATACGTTGGGGCATGGTAACATGCTTGGCAGCCATGTCTTGTGGGTAAAGTTGTACACCTCTGCAGAGTAAAACTATTCGAATAGCCGTGCCCGCGGTTATTGGGCGAACCGACAGACTCACTGGGATTAGTTGAACCCCTTTAATAATTTTATTAATCTTGGAACTGGTTTGACCCTGCGCAATGTGGTGTAACGTTGGCAGTGGTTTGGGTCTGTCGCAACGTGGTTTAACGTTGGACAGAGGGTTGACCCTATCGCTACGTGGTGTAACGTTCGACAGCGGTCTGGGCCTGTTGCAACGTGGTGTAACGTTGGACAGTGGATGATGATTTTAAATGTTTACTTCACTTTTATTTCAGTCTATTTTATCTACTGTTTTGCTAAATTACTGCAGCTTTTGTGCAAGTTAACCTTAGCCTATCCTTGATACCCTGTTGCATTCATTATTCTCCCTCTCTTGGGTGTTACTTGTTGAGTACGGTGGTTTGTACTCAGCCTTGCTTAATTTTCCCCCCACCAGAGCAAGCGCCAGAGCCGGTGTCAGAAGAAGGTTGTTCCGAAGGTTGAAGTAAGGTTCAGTCCGCCGTCGAGAGTGCCTGTGGTGTGGAGCCGTCTTCGCAAGCTGAAGCTGAAGATTAGATGGTCTAGTCTTGTTTTCCTCTTTCCGCTGCATTTCGATAGATAATTGTTTTTATTTGTTTTTAAGCCGTGGAACTGTGTATTAATTTGTCATAGTGTGTACTCGGGCTGATGCCTGGACCGAGATTTAATACATGCTATTGTTCAGAAATTTGGTGTAAATTTCTGGGCGTGACAAGTTGGTATCAGAGCCAATCTTGACCGTAGGATGAGCCAAATGGAAACCCTAGGAGCCTTCTTTCATATGCATTAGATTTTGCAAAATTTGAGTCGTTTAAAAAAAAGAGTCGAGTCTTTTGGTTTTGAAAATTTAGCTGAGCATACTTGCTTCTCAAACCTTGATCTCTATAGATGTGTGTCATCCCATCGACGAGCCCGTCCCTTCGTCGCAGCAGTCGACAACGACTTCAGCTGATCAAGTGTCAAGACCGAAGATTCAAGTTCTTCCCGAGGTGAAGAGTCAGGTCTGCGCTACTCCAAGCGTCGCTCTCAAGTTGAAGACAAGTCGTTCAAGAGTCAAGCGTTGCTTCTTCAGTCGTCGCAGCCGTTTCGAGCCGTAGACGTTACCCTAGCATCGCCTTTTAGTCGTTGCTTGGTAGTTTTTGTGTGTGTAGGTTTGTTTTGGGGTTAGCGGTTCACCATAACAAGTGGAGGCGTTATGGTCGTACCACCAGGAGTTGAGTGCTCTTTTAAGTGTTTTAATCCAGATCAGAAAATTTCACTCGAGTAATTCAAGAAAAGCCCCTTTGATTTTCTCCTCTGCCTTTGTTCTCTCCTTCTGCTCTGAAGATGGTGAACACAAGGAACAGTAACCGCAACAACAATGGAGCAACTGGAAGTCAAGAAAACCATGAAGGTTCGCGCAATGGACCGCCACCGCCGCAACAAGAGGACCCGATGATTGCCCAAGTTCTAGCCAACCAGGCTCAGATGATGACCATGATGATGCAACAGATGCAACAACAACACCAACAGGTGATGCAGCTTTGGATGAATCAGCAGCAAAATCAACACCAAGGACCACTGCCAGCACAATCAAGGTTATCAGAGTTTCTTCGAGTTCGACCACCGACGTTTGCGAGCACAACCAACCCGATGGAAGCAAATGACTGGCTACATGCAATCGAAAAGAAGCTGAATCTTTTGGAGTGCAGTGATCAAGAGAAGGTCGCTTTCGCGACTCACCAACTGATGGGACCCGCCTCCGTTTGGTGGGATAACCTTCTGGCTACTCGGACTGCCACTACAGATATCACTTGGGACGAGTTCTGCAATAGTTTTCGGAAAGCTCATGTGCCGGATGGAATAGTGGCACAGAAGAAGCGAGAGTTTCGTGATCTACAACAAGGGGATATGACAGTTACAGAGTATCTCCATGAGTTCAACCGCCTAGCACGTTATGCCCCGGAAGATGTGCGCACCGATGCTGAAAGACAAGAGAAGTTTCTTGAAGGATTGAATGATGACCTGACCAAACAGCTGATCTCAAAGGATTTCGCGGACTTTGAGAAGTTAGTGGACAAAGCAATCTGCCAGGAGGACCAGTGCAACCAGATGGATCGCAAGAGAAAAGCGGAACAAGTCAACACAGGAAAGAACCAGAAGCCACGTTTGCACTTTGGACAACAACAGGGGTCTTCGACACTGATTGTTCGTCAACACCGACCTTTCAACCCAAGCAACTACAACCCCCATGACAACGACAGCAATGGAGGACCACTGCAGCCCTTATCAGCACTGCCACCGCCAAGCCGGGCAACACCAGCTCAGAAGCCAGGGGTTTGTTTCAACTGCAACAGACCGGGTCACTTCGCCAAGGAGTGTCCACAGCCAAGACGCAACAAACCAGGATTCGTGCAAGCCCAAGTCAATCAAGTCTCAGCCAAGGAAGCTCAAGCCGCACCCGAGTTTGTTCCAGGTAAGTTCTGCCAACTCTAGGCTGCTTGTCTGCACCTCTTTAACAGCTCCTCCGAATCTCGGGGACGAGATTCTGTTAAGGGGGGTGGATTTGTCACGCCCGGGGTTTTATCCCAAGCCTAAATCGTAAAAGAAATCCGTAAGCAACAATTGGCTTAATTAACTCAGGAAAAATCCCTCTAAAAAGAACCTAATTCAATTAAATCGAGGCTCGCAAATCGATTAACTGGATTTAAATTCAAATTGCAGAAGTATAAAATTTGGCCAAACAAAATAATTTAAAATTCGGCAAAAGTGGGGTTTTCCTTTTTCCCTCCTTTTTCCTTTCTTTTTCCCTTCCTTCTCAAATTGGGCCGAAGTCCAATTTTCCTCCCTTCCTTTTCTTTTTCCTTTTTCTTTTTCCTCTCCTCCTTCCCGGGCCGGCCCAGCCGAGCCGGCCCACCTCTCCCCGCCCGGCCGGCCCAGCCGAGCCGGCCTCCCGCTCCAGCCTCCTCCGCCCGCGCGCGCCTCCGCCTGGGCCGCCGCCCGGCCCAGCTCGCTCGCGCGTCCGCGCCCGCGCTCGCCGCGAGTCCGTCTCGCCTCCCTCCTCCCCTCGCGCCACTGACAGGTGGGGCCCACCTGTCAGCGACCAGGTTTCGCCAGCGCCCCCGCCTCCGCGTCGCGCCAGCCGAGTCCGCCGCCGCCCCGAGTCCTCCGCCGCGCCGCCGCTGCAACCACCGCCGCAACCGCCGCCGCCGAGTTCGCCGCGTCGTCGCCGACTCGGTCTCCACCGGCCGCTCCGCCCTAGCCGGCGCCACCACCTATAAAATCCTCGCGCCGCCGCCCCGCCGCCACTTTCCCCCTTTCCGCCGAAGCTTCCCTCCGTCGCCGTCAGCCGCCGTTTTCCCCGTCGGCCGTTGGACGTCGCCGCCCACCCGCGTCACCACCTCCGCCTCGTCCTCGCCGACCTTCCGCCGGCCCTCGTCGCCACCGGTGGTCGCCGAGCTTCGTCGCCGCCCCTTCGTCCCTTCCGCCGCCGTGCCCCGTCGTCTCGACGCCGTCGGCCGATCTCGCCCCCGAACGTCGCAGGCCGTCGCTCGTCTGCGTCATCACCTCTGCCTCATCCTCGCCGACCTGCTGCCGCTCCTCGTCGCCACTGGTGAGCGCTCCGCTCCTCTCTCCCTCTTTCTCCCCTCTTCGCCGCCGCTGCCGACCTCCCCGTGCAAACGGTAAGTGCCGGTCGCCGTCCGCCGCGTCACCCGCTTGTCGCCTTCTCGTCGTCGCCGTCACGCCGTTGTTGCCGTGCCGTTCGCCATCGTCACCGTGCGCCACTGCTCCGGTTGCGCCGCCGCTCCGGTCGCGTCCGCCGCTCAGCCGCCAAGCTGCGTCGCTGCCTGGCCGACTCCACCCCACTCCTCCCTCGTGCTCCCGCCTAGCTCCTCTGGCCGCATCCGGTTGCGCCGCCGCTCCGCAGCGCCGTCGCGCCACCGTCGCCCGGCACCGACCGATCTCATCGCATCGGCCGTCGTCGCCGCGCCACCCCGGTGAGCCCGCTCTCCTCCCTTCCTCTGTTTCTTCGTGCGACCGCAAGTGCGCCCCGCCACTCGCCGTCGGCCGACGTCCTCCGCCGCCACCCGATCCCGCGAGCCGTCGTTTGGTGTCGGGCGCTGCCGGTGCTCGCCGTTGCATCTCCGCCCTTCGCCACCATCGTCGCGCGGCCACCAAGCCTTCGCTGCCTGCGCCCGCCGTCGCCTCCACCTTCCGGCGCCATCGTCGTCGCCCCTCCACCTGCCGTCTTCGTCCGTGCCGACTCGTCGTCGCCGTTCTCGTCACCACCTTCGCCTCCGCTGACCACCAACCGCCGCTCTGCTGTCGAGCCGTCGCCGGCCGTCACTGTCCCCGCGCCGCCGTCGAGGCCGTCTCTCCTCTCCTCTCTCGCTGCCACTTGGCCGCTCCGCTCCACCGCCGCTCAGCCACCCTCTCCCTCCGCTCTGCTCCGCCGCCGCTCCGAGCCGCGCCACCCCGCCGCGGTCTCTGCCTCCTCCTCGCCGACGCCGTCGTCGCCCTTCGGTCGCCGGTCGGTGTCGCCGACGTCGACGCCCTCGTGCCGCCGGTCATCGCCATC
>NW_024427256.1:30000-37500 GCF_000231095.2 Oryza brachyantha
TGACGAGTGGGACCCACCCGTCAGTCGTTCCCCGCCAGCCCCTTCCTCTCTCTCCTCCCCGGGCCCGCGTGTCAGCCGCCCACCTCCCCCTCTCTCTCACCGATAGGTGGTCCCCACCTGTCAGCCGTCAGTTCCTCTCTCCTCGCTGACGTCAGCAGCCCCATTAATTGCGCAATAATTGATTTAGGACTTTTCTGTTTAGTTAAAAACCCAGAAAACTTCTAAAATTCATAAGTAATCCATCTAGTCTCCGTTTAGGTCCATTCAAGTTTCATTAAATCCAGAAAAATGCCAAGAATCCATTAAAAATAGTTTCTTTCTCTGTTTCAGTAGTTTTTTAGCCTGTTTTGTTTGTTTTGCCTTGTTTGTCGTAGGTTTTGACCCCGTCGCAGCGCCGTTCGTTCCCGAAGTCGTCGCCGAAGTTCCTCGTGGGTCTAAGCAAGGCAAGTGGCACCCTTCTTTGATCATATTGAACCCATGATTATAAAATCCCCCGCTTTTACATTCAAACATGCATTGTTTTATGCAAATCTATTTATTGTATTTATCTATTGGGCGTTTACCTTTATATCCGTTGATTCCCATTTATTATTGTCATCCCAGGGTTAATTTGACTAGAATTAGGGTTAGTCAATGCTTAGCCATGCTTAGTTCAACTAGCTCACCAATTATTATTTAATTATTGTTGCACTTTGGTACACCTTCAATGGTTGTTATCATTATTCATTTCCCGATGTGGTTTAATACAACTAAAATATTGCTTATGGTGGGCTGTGGGTGCATGGTTTTGAGAGTCGTGCCCATGGCAATTAAGGACCGGTTCTCGGGAAACCCTGAAGGTCTTACACGTACTAACCACAAGCCAGAATGGGCAACGGTGAGACTCGTAATCTAGCTTGTCCCTATTCGACGTACCCAGGCAAGGGTAGGCGTGATGGAGTATGGACGGGCAATCGTGGTGTAACGAAAGCTTCTCCTGCTTCCGGATCTACCAAGGCACAAGAGGGGACTGCCCGACTTGGTGTAAAGGAGGGGGTGAAACCTGAAGTGTGGTGCGATTGTCTAGGGAGGGTTAGGTGAAAGGTCTTATCATGGTTTCCGTACTGAGGTATCGTGGTGATACGTTGGGGCATGGTAACATGCTTGGCAGCCATGTCTTGTGGGTAAAGTTGTACACCTCTGCAGAGTAAAACTATTCGAATAGCCGTGCCCGCGGTTATTGGGCGAACCGACAGACTCACTGGGATTAGTTGAACCCCTTTAATAATTTTATTAATCTTGGAACTGGTTTGACCCTGCGCAATGTGGTGTAACGTTGGCAGTGGTTTGGGTCTGTCGCAACGTGGTTTAACGTTGGACAGAGGGTTGACCCTATCGCTACGTGGTGTAACGTTCGACAGCGGTCTGGGCCTGTTGCAACGTGGTGTAACGTTGGACAGTGGATGATGATTTTAAATGTTTACTTCACTTTTATTTCAGTCTATTTTATCTACTGTTTTGCTAAATTACTGCAGCTTTTGTGCAAGTTAACCTTAGCCTATCCTTGATACCCTGTTGCATTCATTATTCTCCCTCTCTTGGGTGTTACTTGTTGAGTACGGTGGTTTGTACTCAGCCTTGCTTAATTTTCCCCCCACCAGAGCAAGCGCCAGAGCCGGTGTCAGAAGAAGGTTGTTCCGAAGGTTGAAGTAAGGTTCAGTCCGCCGTCGAGAGTGCCTGTGGTGTGGAGCCGTCTTCGCAAGCTGAAGCTGAAGATTAGATGGTCTAGTCTTGTTTTCCTCTTTCCGCTGCATTTCGATAGATAATTGTTTTTATTTGTTTTTAAGCCGTGGAACTGTGTATTAATTTGTCATAGTGTGTACTCGGGCTGATGCCTGGACCGAGATTTAATACATGCTATTGTTCAGAAATTTGGTGTAAATTTCTGGGCGTGACAAGTTGGTATCAGAGCCAATCTTGACCGTAGGATGAGCCAAATGGAAACCCTAGGAGCCTTCTTTCATATGCATTAGATTTTGCAAAATTTGAGTCGTTTAAAAAAAAGAGTCGAGTCTTTTGGTTTTGAAAATTTAGCTGAGCATACTTGCTTCTCAAACCTTGATCTCTATAGATGTGTGTCATCCCATCGACGAGCCCGTCCCTTCGTCGCAGCAGTCGACAACGACTTCAGCTGATCAAGTGTCAAGACCGAAGATTCAAGTTCTTCCCGAGGTGAAGAGTCAGGTCTGCGCTACTCCAAGCGTCGCTCTCAAGTTGAAGACAAGTCGTTCAAGAGTCAAGCGTTGCTTCTTCAGTCGTCGCAGCCGTTTCGAGCCGTAGACGTTACCCTAGCATCGCCTTTTAGTCGTTGCTTGGTAGTTTTTGTGTGTGTAGGTTTGTTTTGGGGTTAGCGGTTCACCATAACAAGTGGAGGCGTTATGGTCGTACCACCAGGAGTTGAGTGCTCTTTTAAGTGTTTTAATCCAGATCAGAAAATTTCACTCGAGTAATTCAAGAAAAGCCCCTTTGATTTTCTCCTCTGCCTTTGTTCTCTCCTTCTGCTCTGAAGATGGTGAACACAAGGAACAGTAACCGCAACAACAATGGAGCAACTGGAAGTCAAGAAAACCATGAAGGTTCGCGCAATGGACCGCCACCGCCGCAACAAGAGGACCCGATGATTGCCCAAGTTCTAGCCAACCAGGCTCAGATGATGACCATGATGATGCAACAGATGCAACAACAACACCAACAGGTGATGCAGCTTTGGATGAATCAGCAGCAAAATCAACACCAAGGACCACTGCCAGCACAATCAAGGTTATCAGAGTTTCTTCGAGTTCGACCACCGACGTTTGCGAGCACAACCAACCCGATGGAAGCAAATGACTGGCTACATGCAATCGAAAAGAAGCTGAATCTTTTGGAGTGCAGTGATCAAGAGAAGGTCGCTTTCGCGACTCACCAACTGATGGGACCCGCCTCCGTTTGGTGGGATAACCTTCTGGCTACTCGGACTGCCACTACAGATATCACTTGGGACGAGTTCTGCAATAGTTTTCGGAAAGCTCATGTGCCGGATGGAATAGTGGCACAGAAGAAGCGAGAGTTTCGTGATCTACAACAAGGGGATATGACAGTTACAGAGTATCTCCATGAGTTCAACCGCCTAGCACGTTATGCCCCGGAAGATGTGCGCACCGATGCTGAAAGACAAGAGAAGTTTCTTGAAGGATTGAATGATGACCTGACCAAACAGCTGATCTCAAAGGATTTCGCGGACTTTGAGAAGTTAGTGGACAAAGCAATCTGCCAGGAGGACCAGTGCAACCAGATGGATCGCAAGAGAAAAGCGGAACAAGTCAACACAGGAAAGAACCAGAAGCCACGTTTGCACTTTGGACAACAACAGGGGTCTTCGACACTGATTGTTCGTCAACACCGACCTTTCAACCCAAGCAACTACAACCCCCATGACAACGACAGCAATGGAGGACCACTGCAGCCCTTATCAGCACTGCCACCGCCAAGCCGGGCAACACCAGCTCAGAAGCCAGGGGTTTGTTTCAACTGCAACAGACCGGGTCACTTCGCCAAGGAGTGTCCACAGCCAAGACGCAACAAACCAGGATTCGTGCAAGCCCAAGTCAATCAAGTCTCAGCCAAGGAAGCTCAAGCCGCACCCGAGTTTGTTCCAGGTAAGTTCTGCCAACTCTAGGCTGCTTGTCTGCACCTCTTTAACAGCTCCTCCGAATCTCGGGGACGAGATTCTGTTAAGGGGGGTGGATTTGTCACGCCCGGGGTTTTATCCCAAGCCTAAATCGTAAAAAGAAATCCGTAAGCAACAATTGGCTTAATTAACTCAGGAAAAATCCCTCTAAAAAGAACCTAATTCAATTAAATCGAGGCTCGCAAATCGATTAACTGGATTTAAATTCAAATTGCAGAAGTATAAAATTTGGCCAAACAAAATAATTTAAAATTCGGCAAAAGTGGGGTTTTCCTTTTTCCCTCCTTTTTCCTTTCTTTTTCCCTTCCTTCTCAAATTGGGCCGAAGTCCAATTTTCCTCCCTTCCTTTTCTTTTTCCTTTTTCTTTTTCCTCTCCTCCTTCCCGGGCCGGCCCAGCCGAGCCGGCCCACCTCTCCCCGCCCGGCCGGCCCAGCCGAGCCGGCCTCCCGCTCCAGCCTCCTCCGCCCGCGCGCGCCTCCGCCTGGGCCGCCGCCCGGCCCAGCTCGCTCGCGCGTCCGCGCCCGCGCTCGCCGCGAGTCCGTCTCGCCTCCCTCCTCCCCTCGCGCCACTGACAGGTGGGGCCCACCTGTCAGCGACCAGGTTTCGCCAGCGCCCCCGCCTCCGCGTCGCGCCAGCCGAGTCCGCCGCCGCCCCGAGTCCTCCGCCGCGCCGCCGCTGCAACCACCGCCGCAACCGCCGCCGCCGAGTTCGCCGCGTCGTCGCCGACTCGGTCTCCACCGGCCGCTCCGCCCTAGCCGGCGCCACCACCTATAAAATCCTCGCGCCGCCGCCCCGCCGCCACTTTCCCCCTTTCCGCCGAAGCTTCCCTCCGTCGCCGTCAGCCGCCGTTTTCCCCGTCGGCCGTTGGACGTCGCCGCCCACCCGCGTCACCACCTCCGCCTCGTCCTCGCCGACCTTCCGCCGGCCCTCGTCGCCACCGGTGGTCGCCGAGCTTCGTCGCCGCCCCTTCGTCCCTTCCGCCGCCGTGCCCCGTCGTCTCGACGCCGTCGGCCGATCTCGCCCCCGAACGTCGCAGGCCGTCGCTCGTCTGCGTCATCACCTCTGCCTCATCCTCGCCGACCTGCTGCCGCTCCTCGTCGCCACTGGTGAGCGCTCCGCTCCTCTCTCCCTCTTTCTCCCCTCTTCGCCGCCGCTGCCGACCTCCCCGTGCAAACGGTAAGTGCCGGTCGCCGTCCGCCGCGTCACCCGCTTGTCGCCTTCTCGTCGTCGCCGTCACGCCGTTGTTGCCGTGCCGTTCGCCATCGTCACCGTGCGCCACTGCTCCGGTTGCGCCGCCGCTCCGGTCGCGTCCGCCGCTCAGCCGCCAAGCTGCGTCGCTGCCTGGCCGACTCCACCCCACTCCTCCCTCGTGCTCCCGCCTAGCTCCTCTGGCCGCATCCGGTTGCGCCGCCGCTCCGCAGCGCCGTCGCGCCACCGTCGCCCGGCACCGACCGATCTCATCGCATCGGCCGTCGTCGCCGCGCCACCCCGGTGAGCCCGCTCTCCTCCCTTCCTCTGTTTCTTCGTGCGACCGCAAGTGCGCCCCGCCACTCGCCGTCGGCCGACGTCCTCCGCCGCCACCCGATCCCGCGAGCCGTCGTTTGGTGTCGGGCGCTGCCGGTGCTCGCCGTTGCATCTCCGCCCTTCGCCACCATCGTCGCGCGGCCACCAAGCCTTCGCTGCCTGCGCCCGCCGTCGCCTCCACCTTCCGGCGCCATCGTCGTCGCCCCTCCACCTGCCGTCTTCGTCCGTGCCGACTCGTCGTCGCCGTTCTCGTCACCACCTTCGCCTCCGCTGACCACCAACCGCCGCTCTGCTGTCGAGCCGTCGCCGGCCGTCACTGTCCCCGCGCCGCCGTCGAGGCCGTCTCTCCTCTCCTCTCTCGCTGCCACTTGGCCGCTCCGCTCCACCGCCGCTCAGCCACCCTCTCCCTCCGCTCTGCTCCGCCGCCGCTCCGAGCCGCGCCACCCCGCCGCGGTCTCTGCCTCCTCCTCGCCGACGCCGTCGTCGCCCTTCGGTCGCCGGTCGGTGTCGCCGACGTCGACGCCCTCGTGCCGCCGGTCATCGCCATCGCCACCTCCCCTTTCCTCCTCGGCCCTCGCCGTCGCCGCCGCTCCCGCCGCCGCTGCTCGCGCCGCCGACGTCCTCGCTTCCCGGCCGCCGCCGCCAATCGCCGCCGTCCGCCGCATACCCGCCGGTCCGCGCCGCCGTCCGCCGGTCGCCGCCCGCCGCGCCGTCGCGCCGCGAGCCGCGAGCCGCGCGCTCTGCTCGCTCCTCTCTGTCCTCTCTCGCTGACGAGTGGGACCCACCCGTCAGTCGTTCCCCGCCAGCCCCTTCCTCTCTCTCCTCCCCGGGCCCGCGTGTCAGCCGCCCACCTCCCCCTCTCTCTCACCGATAGGTGGTCCCCACCTGTCAGCCGTCAGTTCCTCTCTCCTCGCTGACGTCAGCAGCCCCATTAATTGCGCAATAATTGATTTAGGACTTTTCTGTTTAGTTAAAAACCCAGAAAACTTCTAAAATTCATAAGTAATCCATCTAGTCTCCGTTTAGGTCCATTCAAGTTTCATTAAATCCAGAAAAATGCCAAGAATCCATTAAAAATAGTTTCTTTCTCTGTTTCAGTAGTTTTTTAGCCTGTTTTGTTTGTTTTGCCTTGTTTGTCGTAGGTTTTGACCCCGTCGCAGCGCCGTTCGTTCCCGAAGTCGTCGCCGAAGTTCCTCGTGGGTCTAAGCAAGGCAAGTGGCACCCTTCTTTGATCATATTGAACCCATGATTATAAAATCCCCCGCTTTTACATTCAAACATGCATTGTTTTATGCAAATCTATTTATTGTATTTATCTATTGGGCGTTTACCTTTATATCCGTTGATTCCCATTTATTATTGTCATCCCAGGGTTAATTTGACTAGAATTAGGGTTAGTCAATGCTTAGCCATGCTTAGTTCAACTAGCTCACCAATTATTATTTAATTATTGTTGCACTTTGGTACACCTTCAATGGTTGTTATCATTATTCATTTCCCGATGTGGTTTAATACAACTAAAATATTGCTTATGGTGGGCTGTGGGTGCATGGTTTTGAGAGTCGTGCCCATGGCAATTAAGGACCGGTTCTCGGGAAACCCTGAAGGTCTTACACGTACTAACCACAAGCCAGAATGGGCAACGGTGAGACTCGTAATCTAGCTTGTCCCTATTCGACGTACCCAGGCAAGGGTAGGCGTGATGGAGTATGGACGGGCAATCGTGGTGTAACGAAAGCTTCTCCTGCTTCCGGATCTACCAAGGCACAAGAGGGGACTGCCCGACTTGGTGTAAAGGAGGGGGTGAAACCTGAAGTGTGGTGCGATTGTCTAGGGAGGGTTAGGTGAAAGGTCTTATCATGGTTTCCGTACTGAGGTATCGTGGTGATACGTTGGGGCATGGTAACATGCTTGGCAGCCATGTCTTGTGGGTAAAGTTGTACACCTCTGCAGAGTAAAACTATTCGAATAGCCGTGCCCGCGGTTATTGGGCGAACCGACAGACTCACTGGGATTAGTTGAACCCCTTTAATAATTTTATTAATCTTGGAACTGGTTTGACCCTGCGCAATGTGGTGTAACGTTGGCAGTGGTTTGGGTCTGTCGCAACGTGGTTTAACGTTGGACAGAGGGTTGACCCTATCGCTACGTGGTGTAACGTTCGACAGCGGTCTGGGCCTGTTGCAACGTGGTGTAACGTTGGACAGTGGATGATTATTTTAAATGTTTACTTCACTTTTATTTCAGTCTATTTTATCTACTGTTTT
>NW_024427256.1:52500-60000 GCF_000231095.2 Oryza brachyantha
TTTCTTTTTCCTCTCCTCCTTCCCGGGCCGGCCCAGCCGAGCCGGCCCACCTCTCCCCGCCCGGCCGGCCCAGCCGAGCCGGCCTCCCGCTCCAGCCTCCTCCGCCCGCGCGCGCCTCCGCCTGGGCCGCCGCCCGGCCCAGCTCGCTCGCGCGTCCGCGCCCGCGCTCGCCGCGAGTCCGTCTCGCCTCCCTCCTCCCCTCGCGCCACTGACAGGTGGGGCCCACCTGTCAGCGACCAGGTTTCGCCAGCGCCCCCGCCTCCGCGTCGCGCCAGCCGAGTCCGCCGCCGCCCCGAGTCCTCCGCCGCGCCGCCGCTGCAACCACCGCCGCAACCGCCGCCGCCGAGTTCGCCGCGTCGTCGACTCGGTCTCCACCGGCCGCTCCGCCCTAGCCGGCGCCACCACCTATAAAATCCTCGCGCCGCCGCCCCGCCGCCACTTTCCCCCTTTCCGCCGAAGCTTCCCTCCGTCGCCGTCAGCCGCCGTTTTCCCCGTCGGCCGTTGGACGTCGCCGCCCACCCGCGTCACCACCTCCGCCTCGTCCTCGCCGACCTTCCGCCGGCCCTCGTCGCCACCGGTGGTCGCCGAGCTTCGTCGCCGCCCCTTCGTCCCTTCCGCCGCCGTGCCCCGTCGTCTCGACGCCGTCGGCCGATCTCGCCCCCGAACGTCGCAGGCCGTCGCTCGTCTGCGTCATCACCTCTGCCTCATCCTCGCCGACCTGCTGCCGCTCCTCGTCGCCACTGGTGAGCGCTCCGCTCCTCTCTCCCTCTTTCTCCCCTCTTCGCCGCCGCTGCCGACCTCCCCGTGCAAACGGTAAGTGCCGGTCGCCGTCCGCCGCGTCACCCGCTTGTCGCCTTCTCGTCGTCGCCGTCACGCCGTTGTTGCCGTGCCGTTCGCCATCGTCACCGTGCGCCACTGCTCCGGTTGCGCCGCCGCTCCGGTCGCGTCCGCCGCTCAGCCGCCAAGCTGCGTCGCTGCCTGGCCGACTCCACCCCACTCCTCCCTCGTGCTCCCGCCTAGCTCCTCTGGCCGCATCCGGTTGCGCCGCCGCTCCGCAGCGCCGTCGCGCCACCGTCGCCCGGCACCGACCGATCTCATCGCATCGGCCGTCGTCGCCGCGCCACCCCGGTGAGCCCGCTCTCCTCCCTTCCTCTGTTTCTTCGTGCGACCGCAAGTGCGCCCCGCCACTCGCCGTCGGCCGACGTCCTCCGCCGCCACCCGATCCCGCGAGCCGTCGTTTGGTGTCGGGCGCTGCCGGTGCTCGCCGTTGCATCTCCGCCCTTCGCCACCATCGTCGCGCGGCCACCAAGCCTTCGCTGCCTGCGCCCGCCGTCGCCTCCACCTTCCGGCGCCATCGCCATCGCCCCTCCACCTGCCGTCTTCGTCCGCGCCGACTCGTCGTCGCTGTTCTCGTCACCACCTTCGCCTCCGCCGACCACCAACCGCCGCTCTGCTGTCGAGCCGTCGCCGGCCGTCACTGTCCCCGCGCCGCCGTCGAGGCCGTCTCTCCTCTCCTCTCTCGCTGCCACTTGGCCGCTCCGCTCCACCGCCGCTCAGCCACCCTCTCCCTCCGCTCTGCTCCGCCGCCGCTCCGAGCCGCGCCACCCCGCCGCGGTCTCTGCCTCCTCCTCGCCGACGCCGTCGTCGCCCTTCGGTCGCCGGTCGGTGTCGCCGACGTCGACGCCCTCGTGCCGCCGGTCATCGCCATCGCCACCTCCCCTTTCCTCCTCAGCCGTCGCCGTGCCGCCGTGCCGTCGTCGTCGTGCGCTGCGCTCGGGCGCCGCTGCTCGCGCCGCCGACGTCCTCGCTTCCCGGCCGCCGCCGCCAATCGCCGCCGTCCGCCGCATACCCGCCGGTCCGCGCCGCCGTCCGCCGGTCGCCGCCCGCCGCGCCGTCGCGCCGCGAGCCGCGAGCCGCGCGCTCTGCTCGCTCCTCTCTGTCCTCTCTCGCTGACGAGTGGGACCCACCCGTCAGTCGTTCCCCGCCAGCCCCTTCCTCTCTCTCCTCCCCGGGCCCGCGTGTCAGCCGCCCACCTCCCCCTCTCTCTCACCGATAGGTGGTCCCCACCTGTCAGCCGTCAGTTCCTCTCTCCTCGCTGACGTCAGCAGCCCCATTAATTGCGCAATAATTGATTTAGGACTTTTCTGTTTAGTTAAAAACCCAGAAAACTTCTAAAATTCATAAGTAATCCATCTAGTCTCCGTTTAGGTCCATTCAAGTTTCATTAAATCCAGAAAAATGCCAAGAATCCATTAAAAATAGTTTCTTTCTCTGTTTCAGTAGTTTTTTAGCCTGTTTTGTTTGTTTTGCCTTGTTTGTCGTAGGTTTTGACCCCGTCGCAGCGCCGTTCGTTCCCGAAGTCGTCGCCGAAGTTCCTCGTGGGTCTAAGCAAGGCAAGTGGCACCCTTCTTTGATCATATTGAACCCATGATTATAAAATCCCCCGCTTTTACATTCAAACATGCATTGTTTTATGCAAATCTATTTATTGTATTTATCTATTGGGCATTTACCTTTATATCCGTTGATTCCCATTTATTATTGTCATCCCAGGGTTAATTTGACTAGAATTAGGGTTAGTCAATGCTTAGCCATGCTTAGTTCAACTAGCTCACCAATTATTATTTAATTATTGTTGCACTTTGGTACACCTTCAATGGTTGTTATCATTATTCATTTCCCGATGTGGTTTAATACAACTAAAATATTGCTTATGGTGGGCTGTGGGTGCATGGTTTTGAGAGTCGTGCCCATGGCAATTAAGGACCGGTTCTCGGGAAACCCTGAAGGTCTTACACGTACTAACCACAAGCCAGAATGGGCAACGGTGAGACTCGTAATCTAGCTTGTCCCTATTCGACGTACCCAGGCAAGGGTAGGCGTGATGGAGTATGGACGGGCAATCGTGGTGTAACGAAAGCTTCTCCTGCTTCCGGATCTACCAAGGCACAAGAGGGGACTGCCCGACTTGGTGTAAAGGAGGGGGTGAAACCTGAAGTGTGGTGCGATTGTCTAGGGAGGGTTAGGTGAAAGGTCTTATCATGGTTTCCGTACTGAGGTATCGTGGTGATACGTTGGGGCATGGTAACATGCTTGGCAGCCATGTCTTGTGGGTAAAGTTGTACACCTCTGCAGAGTAAAACTATTCGAATAGCCGTGCCCGCGGTTATTGGGCGAACCGACAGACTCACTGGGATTAGTTGAACCCCTTTAATAATTTTATTAATCTTGGAACTGGTTTGACCCTGCGCAATGTGGTGTAACGTTGGCAGTGGTTTGGGTCTGTCGCAACGTGGTTTAACGTTGGACAGAGGGTTGACCCTATCGCTACGTGGTGTAACGTTCGACAGCGGTCTGGGCCTGTTGCAACGTGGTGTAACGTTGGACAGTGGATGATTATTTTAAATGTTTACTTCACTTTTATTTCAGTCTATTTTATCTACTGTTTTGCTAAATTACTGCAGCTTTTGTGCAAGTTAACCTTAGCCTATCCTTGATACCCTGTTGCATTCATTATTCTCCCTCTCTTGGGTGTTACTTGTTGAGTACGGTGGTTTGTACTCAGCCTTGCTTAATTTTCCCCCACCAGAGCAAGCGCCAGAGCCGGTGTCAGAAGAAGGTTGTTCCGAAGGTTGAAGTAAGGTTCAGTCCGCCGTCGAGAGTGCCTGTGGTGTGGAGCCGTCTTCGCAAGCTGAAGCTGAAGATTAGATGGTCTAGTCTTGTTTTCCTCTTTCCGCTGCATTTCGATAGATAATTGTTTTTATTTGTTTTTAAGCCGTGGAACTGTGTATTAATTTGTCATAGTGTGTACTCGGGCTGATGCCTGGACCGAGATTTAATACATGCTATTGTTCAGAAATTTGGTGTAAATTTCTGGGCGTGACAAGTTGGTATCAGAGCCAATCTTGACCGTAGGATGAGCCAAATGGAAACCCTAGGAGCCTTCTTTCATATGCATTAGATTTTGCAAAATTTGAGTCGTTTAAAAAAAAAAGAGTCGAGTCTTTTGGTTTTGAAAATTTAGCTGAGCATACTTGCTTCTCAAACCTTGATCTCTATAGATGTGTGTCATCCCATCGACGAGCCCGTCCCTTCGTCGCAGCAGTCGACAACGACTTCAGCTGATCAAGTGTCAAGACCGAAGAGTCAAGTTCTTCCAGAGGTGAAGAGTCAGGTCTGCGCTACTCCAAGCGTCGCTCTCAAGTTGAAGACAAGTCGTTCAAGAGTCAAGCGTTGCTTCTTCAGTCGTCGCAGCCGTTTCGAGCCGTAGACGTTACCCTAGCATCGCCTTTTAGTCGTTGCTTGGTAGTTTTTGTGTGTGTAGGTTTGTTTTGGGGTTAGCGGTTCACCATAACAAGTGGAGGCGTTATGGTCGTACCACCAGGAGTTGAGTGCTCTTTTAAGTGTTTTAATCCAGATCAGAAAATTTCACTCGAGTAATTCAAGAAAAGCCCCTTTGATTTTCTCCTCTGCCTTTGTTCTCTCCTTCTGCTCTGAAGATGGTGAACACAAGGAACAGTAACCGCAACAACAATGGAGCAACTGGAAGTCAAGAAAACCATGAAGGTTCGCGCAATGGACCGCCACCGCCGCAACAAGAGGACCCGATGATTGCCCAAGTTCTAGCCAACCAGGCTCAGATGATGACCATGATGATGCAACAGATGCAACAACAACACCAACAGGTGATGCAGCTTTGGATGAATCAGCAGCAAAATCAACACCAAGGACCACTGCCAGCACAATCAAGGTTATCAGAGTTTCTTCGAGTTCGACCACCGACGTTTGCGAGCACAACCAACCCGATGGAAGCAAATGACTGGCTACATGCAATCGAAAAGAAGCTGAATCTTTTGGAGTGCAGTGATCAAGAGAAGGTCGCTTTCGCGACTCACCAACTGATGGGACCCGCCTCCGTTTGGTGGGATAACCTTCTGGCTACTCGGACTGCCACTACAGATATCACTTGGGACGAGTTCTGCAATAGTTTTCGGAAAGCTCATGTGCCGGATGGAATAGTGGCACAGAAGAAGCGAGAGTTTCGTGATCTACAACAAGGGGATATGACAGTTACAGAGTATCTCCATGAGTTCAACCGCCTAGCACGTTATGCCCCGGAAGATGTGCGCACCGATGCTGAAAGACAAGAGAAGTTTCTTGAAGGATTGAATGATGACCTGACCAAACAGCTGATCTCAAAGGATTTCGCGGACTTTGAGAAGTTAGTGGACAAAGCAATCTGCCAGGAGGACCAGTGCAACCAGATGGATCGCAAGAGAAAAGCGGAACAAGTCAACACAGGAAAGAACCAGAAGCCACGTTTGCACTTTGGACAACAACAGGGGTCTTCGACACTGATTGTTCGTCAACACCGACCTTTCAACCCAAGCAACTACAACCCCCATGACAACGACAGCAATGGAGGACCACTGCAGCCCTTATCAGCACTGCCACCGCCAAGCCGGGCAACACCAGCTCAGAAGCCAGGGGTTTGTTTCAACTGCAACAGACCGGGTCACTTCGCCAAGGAGTGTCCACAGCCAAGACGCAACAAACCAGGATTCGTGCAAGCCCAAGTCAATCAAGTCTCAGCCAAGGAAGCTCAAGCCGCACCCGAGTTTGTTCCAGGTAAGTTCTGCCAACTCTAGGCTGCTTGTCTGCACCTCTTTAACAGCTCCTCCGAATCTCGGGGACGAGATTCTGTTAAGGGGGGTGGATTTGTCACGCCCGGGGTTTTATCCCAAGCCTAAATCGTAAAAAGAAATCCGTAAGCAACAATTGGCTTAATTAACTCAGGAAAAATCCCTCTAAAAAGAACCTAATTCAATTAAATCGAGGCTCGCAAATCGATTAACTGGATTTAAATTCAAATTGCAGAAGTATAAAATTTGGCCAAACAAAATAATTTAAAATTCGGCAAAAGTGGGGTTTTCCTTTTTCCCTCCTTTTTCCTTTCTTTTTCCCTTCCTTCTCAAATTGGGCCGAAGTCCAATTTTCCTCCCTTCCTTTTCTTTTTCCTTTTTCTTTTTCCTCTCCTCCTTCCCGGGCCGGCCCAGCCGAGCCGGCCCACCTCTCCCCGCCCGGCCGGCCCAGCCGAGCCGGCCTCCCGCTCCAGCCTCCTCCGCCCGCGCGCGCCTCCGCCTGGGCCGCCGCCCGGCCCAGCTCGCTCGCGCGTCCGCGCCCGCGCTCGCCGCGAGTCCGTCTCGCCTCCCTCCTCCCCTCGCGCCACTGACAGGTGGGGCCCACCTGTCAGCGACCAGGTTTCGCCAGCGCCCCCGCCTCCGCGTCGCGCCAGCCGAGTCCGCCGCCGCCCCGAGTCCTCCGCCGCGCCGCCGCTGCAACCACCGCCGCAACCGCCGCCGCCGAGTTCGCCGCGTCGTCGACTCGGTCTCCACCGGCCGCTCCGCCCTAGCCGGCGCCACCACCTATAAAATCCTCGCGCCGCCGCCCCGCCGCCACTTTCCCCCTTTCCGCCGAAGCTTCCCTCCGTCGCCGTCAGCCGCCGTTTTCCCCGTCGGCCGTTGGACGTCGCCGCCCACCCGCGTCACCACCTCCGCCTCGTCCTCGCCGACCTTCCGCCGGCCCTCGTCGCCACCGGTGGTCGCCGAGCTTCGTCGCCGCCCCTTCGTCCCTTCCGCCGCCGTGCCCCGTCGTCTCGACGCCGTCGGCCGATCTCGCCCCCGAACGTCGCAGGCCGTCGCTCGTCTGCGTCATCACCTCTGCCTCATCCTCGCCGACCTGCTGCCGCTCCTCGTCGCCACTGGTGAGCGCTCCGCTCCTCTCTCCCTCTTTCTCCCCTCTTCGCCGCCGCTGCCGACCTCCCCGTGCAAACGGTAAGTGCCGGTCGCCGTCCGCCGCGTCACCCGCTTGTCGCCTTCTCGTCGTCGCCGTCACGCCGTTGTTGCCGTGCCGTTCGCCATCGTCACCGTGCGCCACTGCTCCGGTTGCGCCGCCGCTCCGGTCGCGTCCGCCGCTCAGCCGCCAAGCTGCGTCGCTGCCTGGCCGACTCCACCCCACTCCTCCCTCGTGCTCCCGCCTAGCTCCTCTGGCCGCATCCGGTTGCGCCGCCGCTCCGCAGCGCCGTCGCGCCACCGTCGCCCGGCACCGACCGATCTCATCGCATCGGCCGTCGTCGCCGCGCCACCCCGGTGAGCCCGCTCTCCTCCCTTCCTCTGTTTCTTCGTGCGACCGCAAGTGCGCCCCGCCACTCGCCGTCGGCCGACGTCCTCCGCCGCCACCCGATCCCGCGAGCCGTCGTTTGGTGTCGGGCGCTGCCGGTGCTCGCCGTTGCATCTCCGCCCTTCGCCACCATCGTCGCGCGGCCACCAAGCCTTCGCTGCCTGCGCCCGCCGTCGCCTCCACCTTCCGGCGCCATCGCCATCGCCCCTCCACCTGCCGTCTTCGTCCGCGCCGACTCGTCGTCGCTGTTCTCGTCACCACCTTCGCCTCCGCCGACCACCAACCGCCGCTCTGCTGTCGAGCCGTCGCCGGCCGTCACTG